>NC_067236.1:3067500-3157500 GCF_019924925.1 Ctenopharyngodon idella
TTAGAGTAATCTGTTATCAGAGGTGACTGTGTCCAAATTATGAAATTTCAGAAATGTACATATACAAATCACGCAGTTAGCTAACAATGTATTAATTTAAACAAACTGGTATTCTCACATATAGACTTTTGACTAATTTGGTCCACTTTGCAGCTTATTCTGAGCAAGATCTGCTCTTTTAGACAGGAAAAGATCATCTGACCGACATGTAAAGTGACTAATCACAGTTTGTTTTATATGCACTCACAAGGCGAAAATAAATGATTTCGGTTGCACTTTATTTTATTTTACAGTATGTGAACTTATGTGTACTTACAGTGTGCTTACCTAAGAAAATACTTGGTAATATAAGGTTTTGGGGTAGGTTCAGAGTTAGTTATTACCCAGTTACTGCAATTACTATAATAAGTACATAGTATACACAGGGAACAGGACTGTGAAATAAAGTGCTACCATGATTTCAATAATAATAGACCAGTGTGAAAAACTAAAACTGGCATGTCAATCACAGAAAAAAAAAAATAGTGTGTAGATATTGTAAATGAAACATAACTGAGAGCTCTGAAAGTGCAACTTCTGAACAACAAAAATTTCCCTGACTTTGTTACTTTACAAATTTGTTCCATAACAAGTGTACTTCTTTTATAATCTTGCTTGTCTTTTAACAACACTCTATGTTCCTGGCAGAGGAATATTATATCGATTGCCAAAGCCTTCCTCAAGAGAACACGCACCACCCGCGTAGCACCGTGATGTGGGAGGCTCACGCTGCCCCGGATCTGTCTCATGTAGTTTAGCAGAGGACTGTAGACAAATAAATGCAATACAGACCACTGCAAATACCCAGGGAAGTAAACAGAAGACAGCGTTAATCTAATTGTATTAGGAGCTGCAGTGTCGGTTTAAAGCTTCCAGTGCAATCTATTTGATTCCATCACTGAG
Source organism: Ctenopharyngodon idella (assembly GCF_019924925.1). Classification (NCBI taxonomy): domain Eukaryota; kingdom Metazoa; phylum Chordata; class Actinopteri; order Cypriniformes; family Xenocyprididae; genus Ctenopharyngodon; species Ctenopharyngodon idella. The sequence goes on from NC_067236.1 coordinate 3,068,443, forward strand.
AACCAGCCCTGAAGAGAAGCCCCTCCGCTGTCTTGTTTGTTAAGGCTGTTTTATTAGAGAGCTTTTCCATTTACTGTCCCAGGTGAAGCACTGAGTGCATCTTTATTGCTATTTAATCATGTCCACTGATAATCTGAGGGAGTATTTTTCATTTCAAAGGAGACAGAGAATAAAACGTTCTCTCTTTAAAACTGTACACAACAGAGAGATTATGGGCACCTGGGGTGTGTGCGCCACGTTCGTTCCCGCAGGCAAGAAAATCACAGATGAGATCTCTTTAATAGCTCAGAAGTTTCTGACAGACAGCAGTGAGATTACTTGAGAGCAATGGAGACGCTTCTCAGATGTTTCTCCTGAGGAAAAAAAAAACTAGAAATCTCCTATTAAAAAATGCTGGCAGGGAAAGAGTTAAAGTACAGGTAAAGGTATATTTTAAGTATAAAAAATTAATAGCTAAATAGGAACATACTAGTTTACTTAAAGTGCAAAAATAATATATAAATAGTACTATAAATATGATGTTAAGTTCACTTAAAGAAAACTTAGTATACTTGCAGTGTAAAACTACTAAACTAGAAGTTTACTGAGAGAATACTTCAAAGTGTACTTTCATGAACTAAAAATGTTAAAAAAAAGTATAAACTATCAGTATATAAGTTCACTATTATAATTGCAGTACAAACGACAAACATTGATGTAAACTAATTGTGTATTCAAAGTTTACTACTGTTACATACCTAAAAGTATACTTTTATACACTAAAAAGTAATCCAATTTAGTCCCAAATACTATTGAAAAAGTACACTTACAAGTATTCTACTATTACATTGATATTAGTATACTTAGTATACTTAAAAATATACTTGAACTTTACTTAAGTATACTTAATAAAAAATGATTATCGTCTCACTTGACATTCTGTACTAATGCATCACATGTAAATATGCTCACTGACAATTACAAATCTGCTGTAACTTATAGATATCCGATGGTTTAGTTTCAAGGACTTCCTGCTGATTTTAAAGGTTGGCGTATTTCCACACTGAGATCATTAATAAGCTGCAAATGTTTGATAAAAAAATGCCATAAAGCTATACTCATAAGCGTGAACAGATAGCCGTCTTTGGTTTATCAAAGGACAAGTGAACTACAGTAGAAGATTCATGAGTGTTGACGTGGACGCAGCTCAATATTTGCATTTTGGAATATTTTATTGGTTAACACTCAATCACTTTCACAACAATGACAGTTCAAGAACAGAAGAGTCAATGAGGAGCAACTTACAAACAACACGCGCCCACCGCCGCACAATTAAACCAGCGGAGAACATTCTGCCTTTCTCTGAGTCTTAATTTCATTTCTTCATCTGTACTTGCATCTGCTCTTGTGTAAAGTGCTTAATTTTCTTCTGACGAACATGAAATTGAATAGAAGACACTCAAAATTCAGTCAACATCATTTTGTTTGCACAGAGAGAGTGATTTTCCATGAGCAAACTTTTCTCCATTTGTTTGTAAACCAAACCATCTTTCTCCTCAAATACATGCTGCAAAATTATAGCCTACAATTCTTTCTATATAGAAACTAACTAGTTACCATGCTGAAACTAAATCTATTGTCTGATATCATACCACAAGAAACTATACATAATTGTATTGCACAAGATCTAAAAAAAACTTTCTAAAACCTATATGCATGTAAAGTTTAATTTAAAGGTATAGTTCACTCAAAAATGAAAATTCTGTCATCATTTACTCACCCTCATGTTGTTTCAAACCTGTTCAAATTTATTTGTTCTGCTGTACACAATGGAAGATATTTGGAAGAATGTTTGTAACCAAGCAGATCTCGCCCCCCATTGACTACCATAGTAGGAAAAAAAAATACTATGGTACTCAATGGGGGGCGAGATCTGCTTGGTTACAAACATTCTTCCAAATATCTTCCTTTGTGTACAGAAGTACAAAGAAATAAATACATGTTTGGAATGAGTAAATGATGACAAAATGTTAATTTCTGAGTGAACTATCCCTTTAATTATTTCAACAACTGGCCAAAACACCTACAAATATGAGCAAACAGCACAACTCAAACCCTTTTCTTTTATTGTATATATACCCTAAGTTATATGTGACATTTAAAAATGTATTAATGTTAAAAAATAAATACAAAATATCAAATTAAATGTCTGTATCTACTCCAATTCTCCAGTTTTTTTATAACTAAATTAACTTTTCTGAGCCATTTTTGCTCAACAGTTCTTTTTAGTGGACATAAGAAGTCAATATGAAAAACTTCTTTTTGAGAAATGCTTGAAAACTGTGCATTTGCTATTGTTCTTTCAAATTCTTATTTATGTATAGCTTATATAATTTAATTTTCCCAGTAATGCTTTTAGAATTCTATAGTGTTTTATTAGGCTATAACTTAAGTTAACTGGGTATGATTGACCTTATTGCATCATGTGTCAGCTGTGAATCTTCTGGTCCTCATCATTCGGCTCATAAAGGGTTAACTGCTGCGGTAAACCGCTGCGCGCTCCCGTGCAAGCGTCCCATTGGCTGCGCGGCGGCGGCGCGCGCCGTTAATCAGCTGCACGAGCGGCTGAGTTCATCTTCTCGCACGCGCTATAGGGATGGCATTGCCACACACAGCAGGGCAACACAACACAACACATCAGGAGCATGCACACAGCAAACATCCCATCAGCTTTAGACATTGATCCTGGCAGCAGCACTGACAGCACCTGACCTCTGCAGCATCAGCACCAGAAGAAGAAGCTGATCACTCCTCTTTGAAACTGAAAGCAGTAGCACATCATCATCACAACAGTAGGAGGCGAGCAGATCACATCATGCACTGGACTTTCCTCGCGTACATACTTAGATCTGTTTCCTAAACCACACTGGGAATGGACAGCTATCTCTGATCTTAATCAGTAGAGCTTTTTAAGGACAGATAAAAAGTTTTCATTTATACGCACACATTCCTTTACACTAGAAGGAAAGTGTTGCACGTGCGTTTTCATTTCTGTTATGGCTATTTAAAGCCTGTAGCTGTACATTTAAATACTAAAACTAAAAGGCATATAAGTTGAAATAATATCAGGATACTTTGATTTAAGACTTTAGGAGTTAGCGTGTCACTTTATGGTAAGTTTCCTAAACTGACAACGGACCCTGATTATTTGTCAAACTGGTTATGGCTCACAAACAGTCATAAAGACAGTCAGAACATTGGAGGAGATGGTTAAATCATGAGATTTTAAGGAAGTTCACCTTTAAAACGTATGCTTGGAGCGCTTAAAACTTTTACGCGTAAAGGCGCACGGGACGCGCAAAGAGGCGGCAGTCTACGAGCACCATCATCATCATCACCAACCCTGTAAAAGCAGCGGTTCTCTTCTCTGAAAGCAGAAAACAAGACGTAGAATGGCTGATGAGCTTGTTTCCATCACTAATGGGATTGTGCTGCTGTGATTTGTCGGACCGGAGGGAAGGTTGATCCACACACACTCGGTTAGTGCAGCATCGCGGTGCGCGCTCGGGGATGATCAGGATCTTCCCGGATTTCAGTGTTCAGGTGACGGCGGCGGCGGCTGCAGGTGCGGGAGCCGGTGGAGGGATGCCGGCTGCGTCCAGAGTCCCGGGAGCTACCAACGGGAATCCGCAAAACGTCCAAGGCTTGACGTCTTACCAACAAAGGTATGCTGGCTAAACGCAAAACATGTCTTTTTCTTCTTCTTTTTCTTCACATTTAGGTGACATTCATACTGTTCATGTCATATTTGTTGCGTCCATTCACTGTTTATATAAAAAGCAATACCGGATTTCCCTGGAGGTTGCTAAAGGTATAAACTTAGATTCCTAACATCTCAATTTCACTGAGATTCAGGTTTTGCTTCATTTATTAGACACAAAACACACAATATAAAGACTGTAAAGTTTTACTATGTGTAAAATTCCAAAACAGACAAACACAGAGATGTAAAGAAACATCATATTATGATTTTCATACACATTTATCATGCAAATAAACATATTTTCTATCATATTAAATATTCAAGGTAACTTTGATCATTACAAAAGTAGCATTGTGAACTATTTCAATGCACAAAAAAACTCACTTCAGAACAAATTATTTCAAATGATTCATTTACAGTGATACATCCATAATTCTTATATCCATCTGAGCACGATAGCTTTAAATAGATTACAAAAGAGCTCCAATATATTTTCACTAATATATCAGTTGCAAAACTTTACTCACCAAAGCCAAGAAAACACCACTAAACCACATAGCGTGCGGTTTTGATTTATACAAATATAAATTATGTCAGTTTGAACAGGCTTAATATGGTTTTTGCAATTTTTTGCACATAAAAATATCTAATAATTTTCATAATCCACTAAAGCCAGGTTGTAGACTGTCGTTAATGGATGTGAATGTTCTTATTGTTAGTATATCAGCAGAATCAACTGATCATGTGCACACATGCTTACATACACTGCCATGTTCAATTAAACAGTCTATTTAGAGCACAACACAATGAACAGGACATTAAATGGGGAGGCTGTCAGCTCATGACCTTGACAGGTCACAGGTTCTTATGCACATCAAGAAACAGGCCTTTATTTATGTCAAGACGGATTAACTTAGAAAAATAAAATCATATATTGAATGTGCATTAGTGCAAGAACAGGCTACTTTAACCATGAACATTTGCATCTGACGCAGGTATCTGTAGACCTAACATGGACATGGCGTAGGATATATCTCTTTAATATCTTTAATTAAAAATAAACGAATAAATAGTTTTATTTGTTCACTCTTTTCACTATCTGTTTCAAAATTATTTAGTCTCAGATTCATTTAAACCTCAACTTGGCATTTGAGTTGATTTTGACAGCTGTCAATCATATCATTCCACATGTTTATACAAAATATGAATGAAAACATCAGCATGAAAGGGTTTCATGAAGCGATATAGACGATGATTCCACAAATCTTTTCGTTGATGCATCTGAAACAACCTGTATATTCCCAATAAACTCAAACTATTTCCAACTACAACTGAGTGGCGTTGTTGCGCCGGCAGGAGAGGGAGATGAGAGGGAGAGAGAAGCAGGAAAAAGCTGGAAAATGCGGACAAACATACAGGGAAGAAGCGGCTGTGTTCGAGGGGCACATCGTGATGTAAATGCCCGTCTCGTGCACTGAATCCTGCTCTCGTTTACCCCGCGAGGACAGCCGCCGGATCGCACGAGCGTCCCCGGGTTTCCTCTCACTTTATTGGCATGCCTTTGGATCTCAGCGTCGGCTGGTCTCGCTCCCGTCTGAACGCGTCTTAACGCACGGAGACACGGGCACGAGCGCTCCGGTACCACCGATGGCGTTGCTTAAATGCTCCCGGTTCCGCTGTCAGCTGCTCGTCGCGTGAAATCTGGAGGAAAAAAGTGTAATTAATAATTGCAGGAAGATGGCGCCCACCAAGCCCAGCATTCAGCAAGACCCTTCCAGAAGAGAACGGTAAACGCTCGGTTTGTTGTGTGTCTGTGGAAACGCGTGCGCTGACGGGCATTTTGGACTGAGATGGGAAACTTTGCCCTTTCCGCAGGAGTGTGTGTGTGAGGGGTTGGGTAACAGGTATACACGCTGACAGAAGCAGCGAGTGTGTGTGTGTCTTTTCGCCGTGTGTGTGTTTGAGTGAGTAAGTGAGTGTGTGTGTGTTGGTGGACAGAGGACATGACCGTTGAATGTGTTCAGCGTGTGTCGCGCTGCTGGCAGGTTTCGCGGGAAATTTGTGAACATTCGAACGCGACCATGTTGCAGCGTTGTATCCGCTCTGTTTGTTTTCTCGGCATTAGGCCAATCTGAGTAAAACACACTGTGTACTGCTGTGAAATAGTGTGCATCAGGCTGCTGTTTGAGGAAGTTTCGATGTAGATGGATGTGGATTTGAGTCCTCTATTAGATCAGAAACTCTTGATGGGGATTGAAATATGAGCACTGAATCTGCACTTTGAAAATGACAGTCTAAGTTAATCACAATACTAGTTAAGAGTATGTTAAATGATGTTAGAATTGAGGAGCTGAAATGCTTTTCATTGGATTGGTGTTTTACACTTACACTTACATGACAGGTGCATGATTGCTATCATACTTAGTTTGATGTATAGATTTGACATTGTGATAGCCTGTATGAATATATAGCAGGGTGCATGTTAAAGACTGATGTTTTATTGCTTTGTTTACTGAGTAGTTGAGATGTCTTTGTGTCTTTAACGCTTAATGACAGGCGGTGCAGTAAATTCATTTGTCAGATCTATAGGTCTGAAATTGTGACTATTTTGATAAAGCGCATGTTTGAGGAAGTAATGCATGATATCAGAAATGCTTTATAATGAAAGAAATATGCCACTAAAACCCATCTGTAGTTATTAAATAGCTGTCATAATTTACAGATCTGAAATTGTGATATAATACTATTGTGTACATGATTAAATGTTGTTACTTATTTGCAATTTTGTTGCTTATATGACAGGTGGTGCACTAAATTCTGCAATTATGAAATTACTTGATCTATAGATATGAAATTGTGGCTATTTTGATACGTGCATAAAGCATCAAGTGGCGGTTTGAGGAATGTATTCAATCAGAAACTAGATGAATCGAGTGTGCATATTTATGTCATCATCTGCAGTATTGAAAATAATGTAAGAATCGGTCGCTCTACAAATCTGAAATTTTAATTTGACTACATTTTATATAGACTAGTCAGGTGGGTGTTTAAAGGCTGTTGTTTTATTGCGATTTTCTCTGAGTATTGCATATGCATCAGTCTTATACTATTAGATGACAGGTGTTGCACTAAATAAATCTGCAGTTATGAAATTGCTTTCATGATAAGCTGCTCTCAGGATCTTTTTCTTTATTATCAAATTTCTTTTGTGATTAGATGACAAGTAGCTGTCAGATTTTGTATTGTTATGCTATAGAATATCGCTAGTTCTTACTCATATGAGCAATAGGTATTTTAGGTATATTTTCGCTTTTTAGCTCTTAGGAGTATTAAATTAGGCATCACTGATCCACGCCGTACTGCGTGTGACTGCGTGCAGCGTACAGCTTGTTTAACTAACGTTAAATTGTATGCAATAATTCACCTGCACTGTGTGTACAAAATATCAGCCGTAGAGCCAGTGACATTTTACAATGTAAACACGGCCCACTTCATATACTGTAGTGTGCAACTCCACAAGATTGTGTGCCTGACCGGACTACGAATGGTTATCATTAGCAAGCTTGACAAAACTCTCATCGAGCTCGATTATTTTATAATTCCCACTCGGAACGCGCAGATTACACTAATGCACCTACGTCTAAATAGGCCACGACATTAGAATTATATTCCACCCCCTGCCAGTCATAACAGCAGGAGATGTTTATGCTAAGTCAGTCTGCAGTAATCTTTCTGGCGGGAGCGTATTTGTGTGCCATTCCGAGCATATCACAGAGATAGGAATCTTGAAGATGGAATTAATTTTGAGGGAGGTGAAACTTCATAGCCAGTGCATGAGTGCTTCCTTTATCACCTGTTTCCGACCGGCATTCTGAAGGGCTAAATTGCACTCTGTGAGTCGTTATGTGGCTCCACTTGAGAGTTGAACCGAATAACAGTGGGGCTGAAATTCTCAGGGAAGGTTTGGGAGTTTATTTTTTAATGCAATGCTGTTTACTAGCGCCGGTTTTATGCTGTAGTAAGTGTTTGGAAGGGAGGGATTGTGCTCTTGGGCGAAGCAACTCCGAAGGAGTTGGACGAGAATTCAGAGAGAGAGAGAGAGAGAGATTGGTTGGCGTGAATTTATACACAACACTAAACACAAAGTTGGCTTTGTGTTGAAGAAAGCAATGCCTCCCTCCCTCACTGTGAGCAAACAAAAGTGCTAAATTGTTCCATTTCCTCTCCTACGGTGCAGCAGTGGATCCATAGATTGAGACCGGAGCTGTGGCACTGTGAAATGCTTGGGGTTTATTTGGTGTTGTATTATAAAGTATGGTTTCTCTAATGGGTTTTGTATCAACAGGTCCATTAACAAGATGCATATTGCTTCCATTTTATGTTAAACATGTGAATGAATGTATAAGGGAAAGTGTATATCTTTAGTTTTTTCGCTTTTGATTATTTAAAATGGTAATTTCTAAATTATTCTGAGCTCATAAAAGGTGCATGCATAATGATTAAGAGAACATTAGCAAAATGCTGTTTAAAATTGGAGTGTACCATGTCGCATCGCAGAACATGTCAACTTCTTGAAAGTATTTCATGTCAGCTAAGCATGTAAATGATTTTTCTCTTTGAAAAATCAGCTTGTTTGTTATTGAAATCACATTCCGACATGTAGCTGTTCATTATAATAATCCTTTGATGTGAAATTACGAATAGCAGCATCTCACTAAACACTAAGGAATGTCATTGCGCTGTTTGTGATTATTTTTTTATTTCAAAATCACCAAGTGTGAGATTATGTTTATGGACGAAACAAAACGGTGATATTCTCCGAATGCTGGAGAGGCAGACAGCCCAAGCTGAGCTATACCATCACACAAAAGGATGCACCAATTCCATCCGTTGATTCGCCAGCATCGAACACGGCATGGAATGGAGGCAAATAAGCAATTCTGATGTGTATTTATCACAATTAAGAGGGATTTCCAGCCCCCATCTGTGGCTGGTGCTCGGCGTGTTGTGCGGTGATTACCGCGGCTCTCGCCAGCCGACACTCGTCTCTGTTATTGTGAAGGTCAGAGCAGAGACACAGACATAAAGAAGATGCATCCCACAAAGGTAATCGTGCAGTCTCTCGATGCATTACTGCACGGCTCATGGCGTGAGAGCCTTTGTGATGTATACATCTCTACATCTGAGCTGAGGTTTTTGCATGTGCCCATATCCTTTATGGATCTATCAATGAATCGGTTGATGGATCTGTCATGTTGCGCTGAAACACTAAATGCCCTTTTTTTTTTTGCCTTTGTTTATATGTATGTATGTATGTTTCTGTTTAAGATTATCATTTATTTTGATTGTTTAATCAAATTATTCTGTAAATATGGTTCTTTATTATTATTTGCAAAAGCCTGCTCTTTTGAAAGTCTGCTTTAGAAATTTTAATAGAGGAGACGAGGTTACACTTTTTACTACAGTACATTTTTGTCCAGGAAAATTAATCTTGTGTGTCAATGTGCCCCAAAAGCTGCACTCTATGGGGTAAGTTGTTACATTTGAACCTGCAATTAAATGACCAATTACAGGCTTTTCAGCAAAATTCAAACAGTAAATAATTATGACAACTTGCCATGACTTTATGTATGTCAGTTGTTTTCTTAAAGGGTTAGTTCACCCAAAAATGAAAATTGTCATTAATTACTCACCTTCATGTCGTTCCACACCCGTAAGACTTTCGTTCATCTTCAGAACACAAATGAAGATCTTTTTGATGAAATCTGAGAGCTTTCTCCATTGACAGCCTACGCAACTACCACTTTCAAGCCCCAGAAAGGCAGTAAAGTGACGTGAGAAAAAACCATTTAACCACTTTATTTACAAAATATTAATCTTAAACGCACGTTCACGTAACAGTGTTCACTTTCATGTCAACACAACACGCATGCATTGTGATGCTCTTGTGAACACGTGCATTCCTGTTGTGTTGACGCGCGAGTCTGCTCTTAATTCTACTCAACACACATGCGTCATGGTGCTCTAGTGAACGCGCAAGTCTGCTCTCGTTTGAAAGCAGACGTCTATCAGCCTGATTTTAAACACTCCCACGTGTGTCTGTGTAAGCGCTTGGTGAAGAGCATCAAAGATGTCTGTTTACAACATGTTTTTGAAGCGTTGATCATTTTAACCAATCACAGACATATCTGTTGAGTGCGTGAACACAATGGCCAATCAGAGGTGTTTAAGAATCTGCTCAACTGTGCTGGTATCATCACATTTTTAAAAATTTCAGTACAGACTTGGTACCAAAGACGATACTTTTAACAACACTACGCATTCAATACAACATGCATGCATCATGGTGCTCTAATGAATGTACGTTGGAGATTAATATTTTGTAAATAAAGTGGTAAATTATGGTTTCTTTTTGTGCGAACAAAGCATTTGCCTTGCCTTATAAAATTGAGGTTAAACCACTGGAGTCACATGGATTACTTTAATGATGTCTTTACTATCTTTATGGGGCTTGAAAGTGGTAGTTGCATGGGCTGTCAATGGAGGGACAGAAAGCTCTCAGATTTCATTAAAGAAGATGAAGATGAACAAAAGTCTTACGGGTTTGAAATGACATGAGGGTGAGTAATTAATGACAGAATTTACATTTTTTTTTCGGGAACTAACCCTTTAACAGTAAAAATATGATTATATTGGATATTTTAGTGTGGAGGACAGAAATTCACTAAATTATTCCAATTTAAGACCATTTAAAACTGTTTTAAACCAGCATACAGAATCACTATAACTGGATGTATAGTTGTTACAACTAGCCCTGGTTACTCTTTGCTGATTGCTGACTTCTCTACATATTCATAGAGATAATATCGAAGGCCTTTATATATCAAAGGACTGTAGGCAGTACATACGCCCTTTTTATGCCAGAGAGAAGAGATCAGAGATGATCATGCTCTAGGCGGTGAAACTGTTGCTACTGAATGTCACAGGTTTTGTTATGGTTTGCGGCTGCGGTAAAACCCTTGCTAACCTTCTACGCATTTAATGTCCACAGTGGTTTTAAGACCTTCATTTAGTATCTGGCTCTAAAGACAGATGTTCTGCCCGCTGACTCCCATCTGCTTCTTTGGTTTGGCAGTGCCGCGATCATCTAATGCTAGCAGCAAGTGTTGCCCTTTACTCGCCCCCTCTAGTGTTCCAGCAGCACTTCTAAACCCGAACAAACTCTACAGCGCTTCCAGAATACATGTGTAATCCTCCTATATGTGCATTGGCAAAGAAAATGGATTTAAGTACATTGTGTACTTGGATTTGGGTTTGGCTTTGCACATATTTGCTCACATTGAAATCATTTTGATTTGAAGATGTTGCCACTTTTCTCTACATTGAAAACTTGTGGTACATTTGGATTGCTTTCCATCGGCTGTGGAGGTGAAGACGACATCTCCCATGATTCCACTCTCGTTAACAAAGGCATAGCTTGATGACGTTGTAATTGTTTTGAATAAGTGACCTCTGGCGGTGAAACTTACACACTGCACCTTTTAAAGGGTTAGTTCACCCAAAAATGAAAATTCTGTCATTAATTACACACCCTCATCTCATTCCACACCCATAAGATCTTCGTTCATCTTCAGAACACAAATTAAGATATTTTTGATAAAACCCGATGGGTCAGTGAGGCCTGCATTGCCAGCAAGATAATTAACACTTTCAGGTGCCCAGAAAGCTACTAAAGACGTATTTAAAACAGTTCATGTGAGTACAATGGTTCAACCTTAATTTTATGAAGCGATGAGAACACTTTTGTGCGCCAAAAAAAACCAAACAATTTTATTCAACAATATCTAGTGATGGGCGATTTCAAAACACTGCTTCGAAGCTTTACAAATCTTTTGTTTCGAATCAGTGGTTCGAAGCGTGTATTAAACTGCCAAAGTCACGCCCCCCAGTGGTGAACCATTGAAGTTTTGAAACACTTATGACATAACAAAGCCTCGTTTACTGAAATCACGTGACTTTGGCAGTTCCGAACCACTGATTTGAAACAAAAGATTCGTAAAGCTTCGAAGCTTCATGAAGCAGTGTTTTGAAATCGCCCAGCATTAGATATTGTTGAATAAAGTCGTTATTTAGTTTTTTTGCCACACAAAAAGTATTTTTGTCGCTTTATAATATTAAGGTTGAACCACTGTAGTCACATGAACTGTTTTAAATATGTCTTTAGTAGCTTTCTGGGCATCTGAATGTGTTAATTATCTTGCTGTCAATGCAGGCCTCACTGAGCCAATGGATTTTATCAAAAATATCTTAATTTGTGTTCCAAAGATGAACGAAGGTCTTACGGGTGTGGAACCACATGAGGGTGAGTAATTAATGACAGAATTTTAATTTTTGGGTGAACTAAACCTTTAAGATGTCACAAACATTAGCATTGTGATTTTCTTTGAAGCTGCTTTGAAACAATGTGTACAGTATTGTGAAAAGTGCTGTACAAATAAAACTGACTTGGCTAAAATATGATGGTTCCTCATTACCTGTGGAAATAATAGAAAATTATAATTATTTCCAGCTGAATATTCTGTAATACATCACATTACAGAAGTTAAATGTCTTTTTAATGCTATTTAATAGTAGTAATAACATTGTTTCTCATTTTTTCCTCTCATCCAGCAGTGATTTGATCATCCGCACCTGCACGGTCCTCGTAAGTGATCCAGAGTTTTACGTGCAAAATTACAATTGATTATTCCAGTTAGGCAGAAGAACTGCTAGAAAACAGCCCGCATAACTCAGCACGGACCGCCCCCGAACCTCACCGTTATACCCGCTGTACACCCCAGATAAATAAATTTTGTGGCGCATATGCTCGATAGCCCACCTGTCACTTTAATAAGTGAATGTCATAGCTGTGATTTGGCTGTAAATGGAGGTAAGCCCCCATCACCTCGTCTCACAAAGGAGCTACAGCACGCCGAGGTATTTTCTCTATAGCATTCCTTACGCATGTCGTCACCTAAAGAAGCCCCCTTTGCGGGGATTTACTGACTGCTTTTGTGCCGCCGTTTTCCCAGGCTTATCACTGGGTACACTCATCTAAAGCAGCACCGCAGGACGCTGTGTCAGCCACTTCTGTGTCTCCTGCCACTTCCTGTGCATTGACGTACCAAAGGCCAACTTTTTGAATTGATAATATATCTGTCCGTGTGCCGTGTAATGGAGTAACAGTAGGTCTTTCTTCAGGGAAAGGCTAAAATTAGCTCACAGTCCTGACAAATGAAGCCCTTTCCAGCAGCAGACTGTGGGAAAAGGTCATATTGCTTATTGATACTGTACAGCACAATAGCCATCAGCTAAAGTAAACACACACTAACTCTCAGTGCTTTCGTGACTTTAAAGAAGTCTTAAAAGTAATTTGGGAGTATTTTTGAGTGGCATATGAGATATTTGTATTATAGTATTTTAGAGGGTAACGCAATGATCAGACGGATAATTCAGAGTCTAATTTCTGATAGGATGAGCTGCAGTTGAAAGCGTTGTTAAATGCAATAAATACAAGTTTGTGACTATGCATACTGTGGTTTATTTGCTTGACAACTGTAAACAGCTTAGACTAATGTGGAATATTACTTTGTGGAAAAATACTTCTAATTTTTAATAAAAAAGTAATTTTTATTTAATGTAAAGAAGTTCAAAAGGTAGATCTATCTATCGTTATGTCATTCTATCTATCGTTCTAACGTTCTGTCGTTCTGTTCATCATTCTGTCGTTCTATCTATCGTTCTGTCTATCAATCTCCATCGTTCTGTCGTTCTATCTATCGTTCTGTCTATCAATCTCCATCGTTCTGTCGTTCTATCTATCGTTCTATCTATGGTTCTGTCATTCTATCTATCGTTCTAACGTTCTGTCGTTCTATTCATCATTCTGTCGTTTTATCTATCATTCTGTCTATCAATCTATCTATCGTTCTGTCATTCTATCTATAGTTCTGTCATTCTATCTATTGTTCTGTCTATCATTCTGTCGTTCTAAATATCGTTCCAACGTCTGTCATTCTATTATCGTTCTGTCATTCTATCTGTCGTTCTGACGTTCTGTCGTTCTATTCATCATTCTGTCCTGTCTATTTTTCTGTCGTTCTATGGTTCTGTCTATGGTTCTGTCATTGTATCTATCGTTCTGTCGTTCTATCTATCGTTCTAACATTCTTTCGTTCTATTCATCATTGTCGTTTTATCTATTGTTCTGTCTATCAATCTATCGTTCTGTCATTCTGTATCGTTCTATCTATAGGTCTGTCATTCTATCTATCGTTCTGTCAATCGTTCTGTCGTTCTAACATTCTTTCGTTCTATTCATCATTCTGTCGTTTTATCTATCGTTCTTTCTATCAATCAATCTATCTATCGTTCTGTCATTCTGTCTGTCAATATATCTATCATTCTGTCATTCTATATCATTCTATCTATAGTTCTGTCATTCTATCTGTCGTTCTGTCTGTCGTTCTGTCGTTCTAAATATCGTTCCAACGTCTGTCATATTATTATCGTTCTGTCATTCTGTCTAGTGTTCTTTCTATCAATCTGTCTATCGTTCTGACATTCTGTCGATCTATTCATCATTCTGTCCTGTCTATCGTTCTGTCATTCTATGGTTCTGTCTATGGTTCTGTCATTGTATCTATCGTTCTGTCGTTCTATCTATCGTTCTAACGTTCTTTCGTTCTATTCATCATTCTGTCCTGTCTATCGTTCTGTCGTTCTATGGTTCTGTCTATTGTTCTGTCATTGTATCTATCGTTCTGTCATTCTATTTAGTTTTCTGTTGTTCTATCTATTGTTCTAGCGTTCTTTCGTTCTTTTCATCGTTTTGTTGTTCTGTCTATCATCCTGTTGTGCTATCTATCATTCGGTCGTTCTGTCTATTGTTCTGTCGTTCTATCTTTCGTTCCATCTAACATTCTGTCGTTCTATTCATTGTTCTGTCATTTTCTGTCATTCTATCTTACGTTCTGTCGTTCTATTAATCATTCTGTTGTTCTTTTGATCGTTTTGTATTTATCTATCGTTCTGTCATTCTATGGTTCTATCATTCTTTCGTGCTATCTATCTACTGTAGTACTCTAACTCTCAGTGCTTTTGTGACTTTAAAAAAGTCTTAAAATTAATTGTAAAATATTTTGTATTGACACACATTTACCGGTATTTTAGAGGGCAGCAAACTATCAGATGGATAGTTCAGAGTCTAATTTCTGATTGGATGAGCTGCATTTGAAAACGTTGTGAAATGCATGTTTGTAACTGTACATACTACATTATAGTCGCTTTATAACTGAACACATTTATCGTTCTGTCTACCTTTCTATCACCCGTCTATCTATCTACACTGTATGGCATTAGTTTAGAATTAACTCTCAATTAACATGAATCACTTGAAAACCCTGAGTATTTTGCGTCTGTTTTATTTAAGCAGCTGTATACCTATAAACAAGCATTTTCATTGCCTCTTAATGATTTACAAACTAAGCTCAGGGGTTCACATTTGAAAGATTGGTTTTGGCAAGAGCGATAGAAATTCAATTTTGCTCATGAACAAGCGAGCTGTGTTTACGACATAACTGCGTATGCCGACATCTCGAGAGCTCTCCTCCGCCTTTCAGACAGTACTCAGAGAGCAGAAACGTATAGGATAGCTTTCGATGGAACAGAATAACAACTTTCCAGAAAGTGTACTTGAGATAGTTGAGGTTTTGTGAGGTCACATCCATTTTTTTCCCCTCTCTTCCCCATGTTATTTCATGGCTGCGCGGCTCTCTTCTTTCTAATTCTTTTCATCTCATTGTAGCCCTCTGTGTTTGAAAGTCTAGGTCAATAAGGATGGGCACATTGCGAATTTCATGATCTGTGTAGTGGAACAAATTGAAAGCAAAGCCTATATCAATCACGTTGAAGGCAGGGTTAATTGTTCCTGCTTCACAAGAGCTGTGGACAGATAAAGGCGTAATGAAACACTTATGCCTCTGATGTGGGCACTCCTCAGGATGAAATGATAGAAAACAAAACGAATGTTTACTCATATAGTAATTACTTTGGTGCAAAAGTCAAAGAATGAGGAGGCAAGAAACGCACTTTGATGTGCCTGTCCTTGAAAGGGCTTGATTTATTCCACCTGCATTCTGTGCCCTTCAACTTTCGTTATGTTATGGTTTTGCTGTTGGTAATCTCCAGTTCTTACCGGAGAGTCTGGATTTGAGCACAACTGCACAAAAAAGCAGATGCATGCTGCATTGTGATGCAGACTTAAGTAAAAGATCTTTGCTTGCTTGGATCAGGGATTGCTGTCTTGGAATTGTTTACTTGCATATTTATTGTATAAACCCAGAATGAAATGGTAAACTGCAGAAATTTGTAATAAAACAAATCACACACACAAACGTGTACATGCATACTTATGCGCGCTTGGGGATGGGTCCTGCATGCATACAGCTCGCGCACAGACACGCGTGCATGTATATTATATATATACGTTCTCAGTATTTAGTTAATTGAACTCTAAAGTCCATGACAGCTATCACAACACAGTGGGTAATTCTGAAAATTAATGAGAATGATAATTCTTAAAAGACTGTTCCAGACTTTGCCCAAACTCATTAACTAAATCTCTCATTTAAATACATTCTAAAGACTTTTGGGAAAAAGAGAGAGGGAAGGAAAAGAAAAACATTATTGCTATGTAAGCATTAACCCGATTTGAAAATGCTGAGATGCAGAATTTTATGGAAGACTGGAAGTCTATCAGTCTGTATTCCCGGACTGGAATCCTGCGCTAAACGCTTCTATCTGCCATAACACCAGACGATAAAGCTGGTCACATGGTGAAGGAAAACAATCCACTGCCTCGGCCGGTTTATTTGTTTGGGGTATATATTTAGAGTTGTTGATCTTAGTTTATTGTAAATCCTCTGTGACCCTCACATGTAAGCGGATCTCTTCCTGTGGTGTTAAACCACAGTAGTTATATAAAGACCACAAAATTCAATTTTGTGATATTTATTCAGTTAAGCTATAAGTAACATGTTTCCCCCCCCCCCCGTTTGAGAACATGAGCACATTTCAGTGGGTAAAAGTATTATTTACAGTTTTATATTTTACAGAACAAAACACTTTATGAAGTCAGTTTATTTTTTATAAAGATTCCCTTTTATAAAGTGAGCTAAAAGTATTTGTAGTTTTACAAGTGTTTCCTGTGCTTGACTTGGAGAGATATGGCCTAGCCTAGCCTAGCATGTTATCCTGCCAGTGTTGATGATGTTGAAGTGTCGTTGTTGTTATCAGCAAAGCATTTTACAGCTTTATAGAGCTTCTGATCATTAAAGCTGATCTTTCTCTTTGTTATCGTCATCTTATGATGGTGCCAATTAGATGTTACATATTGGACTCATTCCCTCTCTCTCTCTCTCTCTCTCCACAGAAAT
Organism: Ctenopharyngodon idella; assembly: GCF_019924925.1. NCBI lineage: Eukaryota > Metazoa > Chordata > Actinopteri > Cypriniformes > Xenocyprididae > Ctenopharyngodon > Ctenopharyngodon idella. Next base: position 3,085,660 of record NC_067236.1, read on the forward strand.
TACTGAAATTACTCCACTTCCTCTGTCCTATGCTTGCTCTTTTACCTTTACTAAAATACTTTACCTCAGAGACAGAAGATGTCACAGTGTTTAAAAATGTGGATAATCGAAAGGTTGGAGTTTCGCGGTCAGGTCTGTGGAGGGGTGGGAATGAACGCGGCGAATTGGAGATCTGCTTAGGTCGTGATCTCAGTCCAGTTTCGATGTCTCCCTCGTTTCTGTGTTGCCACAGGGATCTGATAAATCTGCAGATTTTGGGGAAAAAAGTAAATTTATTGGATTTTTCAGATTTCAAATACTAGCATGTAGAAACATGCATTTGTTAAAAGTATAATTCACACAAAAAATTTAAATTGTCATGATTTACTCACCCACATGTTCGTCCAAACCTGTATGGAATTCTTTCTACTGTGGACCAGAACTTGTTAAGCAGAATGTAAAAAGTGTGTGTTGTTGTCCACAATAGTCCATACAACTTCTGCCCTATATTTTTAAGGGTTAGTTCACCCAAAAAAATAGAAATATTTCATTTGAGCTTCTGCAAGAACCAATGAGGTTCATTCTCATGTGTTACGCAGCACATTTGAGTTACCTCAAGAACCAGTGAGGTTCATTCTCATGTGTTACGCAGCACATTTGAATTTCCTCAAGAACCAGTGAGGTTCATTCTCATGTGTTACGCAGCACATTTGAATTTCCTCAAGAACCAGTGAGGTTCATTCTCATGTGTTACGCAGCACATTTGAGTTTCCTCAAGAACCAATGAGGTTTGTTCTCGCTCGTCAAGCATGCACGGTTGAGCTTCTGTTTATGTTTGCTGATCAATGTTTATATGTGAATAAAAGCCTAAATTAAATCTGTTCATCATATTAAGTGATCGTGTCTATTCAGAAAATTTGGACTTAACCGCACAATTTATAATTTTTTATGATCTTATGAAGTCAAAGTGGTAGTTGCATAGGCTGTCTATGGAGGGACAGAAATCCCTCAGATTATATTAAAAATATCTTTATTTGTGTTACGAAGATGAACGAAAGTCTTACGGGTTTGGAACAACATGAGGGTGAGTAAGGACAGAATTTTCATTTTTGGGTGAACTAACCCTTTAATGATGACACAATTTGTCTGTGTAAACTATTCTTTTAGTGCTTAATCTAAACTAATATATATAATCATTTGAAAATAAATTGTTGCCAAGTAAGGATTATAATATGTTATAATGCAAATTAATAATATAATATAATATAATAGTCTTATAGTGTCAGTGCTAATATTTTAAAGTTTTTAATTTACTTTTAATATTTTAAAATATCATATTTTAAAATTTTGGATAGAGTGGATAGAGTTCATTTGAAAAACCAGACACCTTGAGCCCCAAATAGCATAATGTGAAGATGATAGGCACTGCTGTATTGGCAGTTAAGATGGTGTAAATGTTGGGCTTGCTCACCCTGTGGTCAGACTAAGTCTTTGAGCGATTGAGTGAGAGAAAGTGAGAGAGGATGGAAAGTGTGCTTCAGGCCAGGACTGAGGGAGCCTCTGGCTCAGTGTGTGTGCTGAGCGTCTTCCTCTGAACTCTCTCTCCGCTGTCAGATGTGTGTCTCGCCCAGCAGTCTTGATTTACCCCTTCAGTGCCCACTCAAACCCGTCTGAGAAATCCCCACAGAGCGCTCTTAAAAACACACGGGCCTCTCTGAATCACCGCGGTGCCTCAAAAAAAGTAATAAACTCATATTAGCTGGCTGTCTTTGAGGAGCGGGTGTTGAACTTGTATGTGCAGGATGTTAGTTGTGTACAAGTGTTTATGCTTTTTTTTTTTTTTTTATTATTGCGACGACTCAGACTGCCTCCATATGTTTACAAGCCATTTTTAAAGCGGCCAGATCCTACACTTTTAGTGAAGTTCACTTATTAGTCAAGCATTCCTGCAACAAATGTATTTTTACATGACCGTATTCCATTATGTTTTGCTATTTATCTTAAAGACTAAATTATATATATATATGTGTGTGTGTGTGTGTGTGTGTGTGTGTGTATATATATATATATATATATATATATATATATATATATATATATATATATATATATATATATATATATATATATATATATATATATATACACACATACATATTATATATATATATAATATGTATGTGTGTATATAATATATATATATATATATATAAAATGTATGTGTATATGTATATAAAATGTTAATATATTTTTTTTAAATATATATATTTTAATAGATATTTTTTATGTTTAATTTTTTTCTTTAAAATTAAATTAAATTCCAAAATTAAATTAAATTATTATCTTAGAAAATGTAAATAGTTTGACTAATTTAGTCTGGCTGCCACAGTTTTTTTTTTTGCATCTGCTGTTTTTTTTTTTTTTAATATAATTTTGTAATTATTTATGTTTAATGTAATTTTCCTTGAATTCATTTATTTTACTGAACTGAAATAGTTTGAGAACTTTAGTCTGACTGCCGCAGTTTCTTGTTTTGCATCAGCTGAACTTCAAGAATAAGGCCCGCAGACATGCGGCAGAGCACAGATAGATGCGTCACGAGCAAATGGTGAAGGGTTAAAAGAAATCAGTGGGGGACGGAGCTGTGTGTCAATATTTGGACAGTTACTGTGTAGCGCAGCAGATGAACGCAGCATCTGCTGTGTGCGGGAGGGTTTCTGGATGAGTGTGAACGGAGAGAGGGGGGTGGGTTATTGTGAAGGCTGGCAAACAGTATGTGCCCAGACACATTCCACAGGAAGTCCTGCGATTCCGCTGGCATGCGTGCCCGGTATCCATCATAAATATTTTAGCAATATCATACCCCAACCATGCCCCAGTCATTTTGCCAAGCGAGGGGGAAACATTTAGCTTTCTCTGTCTCTCTCTCTCTGATGCCTTGTAAATAATTTTTCATGCTACAAATGTCAGTGTATTTATTTTTCTATGAGCTGCATCATTAGATATAACAAGAATAAACTTAAAAATCTCACTTCAGCAATGTATAATCTGATGCTTCACTTCAAAGCCAGACTGTTTACCATATCAAGGCGATGCTGTCAGAGAGTATTTCTCTATGCTTGTTTACTATGAAATTGGCAAAATTGTCAGGAATGGAAACAGAGAACATTTTTGTTAAGTTGTGATGCTCATTAAAATGGATCTTCTCTCTCCCCTATGGCCTTCTGCTCTTGCTAATGTTCTGCTGAGACCGTTTCCAGACACTTACAGCGTTTTGTATTCCTTTGTCTCGGTTTAACCCTTACGCGTGCATATATTGTCCTTCCCTCTGATGTGAATCTGTTAATGAGTTCTCTGACAAATACAGTAATGGCCTTTCACTTCCACATTTGGTGTACGGAAAGAGGCTGTCTGTTGGAATTACGTCCCACTCCGTTGAAGGAAAATGGCTCATATCCTCAAAGGTACAGAAGCGCCGACAACACTGCAAACGCTTTGCTCTGCGAGACGTCTTTGTGGGAATTCCTTATTAAGTCTTTAAACGGGATGTATCACAGAAAACAGGATATTCCTAGCTTATTTGAAATGGTTTGATGTATTATGCTGACATACTGTACTCCCTCCCTAGTGCAGCTGGGCCGTTTATTGATTCAAAGTATCTTTCACATAACTTCCGTCAGGGTTTCGACTCACATTGACCTCCACATAAAATTTTTTGAAATGGTTTGATTCCCAGGGAAAGCAAGAACTGATAAAATGTGTACCTTGAATGCAATATAATTTGCTTTGGATAAAAGTGTTTGCCAAATGCATAAATGTAATGTAAGTGTAATGAAAGGAAGTTAAAAACCAGGAGGTTTGCACAGAAAACAGTGAAAATACTGATCCTAAATTGCAAACACAGGAGATTGTATGTATTTGAGTTTAAAGCAGATAAGTCTCACTGATTGCTTTGCATAAAGAACAGTTATTTTTTTTACTGAAAATTTTGATGTATCTGGATATGCACAGGATGCAACCCAGGATCCTGGGAAAATGTCCCTGTTGCGATATTTCTGCAAAATTATATTATGTTCCTTCTTGCACGATTTGCAACACTAAATGTTCAGTGAGTGGCGCTAAAAGCACATTCAGTTTTATCCAAAACAGAGGAATGTGAATCTGGCAACATTTTATTACATTGGTTGTTGTGCGTATCGTGGCAGTTTGGAAATGAAATGTCCGGTGAGTGTCGCTAAAAGGTTAATCATATTTGGAAATAACGTACCATCTACACCAAACCCTGACCCTAAACCCAACCGATAGTGTTGGGTTTAGGGTCAAAATCAATGGGAGATAAAAACACATTTTCTGAAGGAACCATGCCATTTTAGCTGCTTCTACAAGAATTTGAGCTCTTTTATCGGGCCTTGTGTTTCACAGGACGTGTGCCTGAAAGTGCAACGCTGCACCAGGTGAGCTACTGAGCAAGTTTACTATGTCAGAAAAGCCACACATATGGGAGCTGGTTATGTGATGCAGACTTCAAAATGTATTCGTTTACAAATCGTGCCTTATGGTAAAACTGTTGAGGTCATAATATAGTATTGTGCAAGGAAATGTGCAAAAATAAGCCTTTATTAATCGTTAATCTGCCCCGGTGTAATTATAATTTGTGTGAAAAGGAATAGAAGTTATTTGTGTTTACTTTGACTGGAAACTGCATTGAATTGTTTGCATATATATATATATATATATATATAAACTATTTGGAGTTTCGCAGAAATGTATGTAGAGGCATGTTTTTCCAATTAGCCTATAGGTCACTTCTATATATATTTGCTTTTTGCACTGGAAAAAAATAGTTAAAATGGTTCAACATGGGGTTAGCGAGATGATGGTTGTGAAAAACTAAATTTACAGCTGTTGTTGGTGTAAGAAACCTTGTCTAAGTGAGCTTGAGGGAGAAAAATACAAAAGTACAAAAATGTAGAATTTATCTCCTTTGACATTCTCAGATGTTGCATTTCAGACGGTGTCTTTTTTTTTTTTTTTTTTTTTTAACTGGAAAAGCCAGCAGTGTTCCCACACACATGAATGCTCTTTGCAGGTATTGAGAAGCCCACAGCGGGTCCGAGACGTCTGTTCTCTGTAGGCCGCGGCTGAAGAGGCTTAGCTGCATTTTTGTTCTCCGGCTCTGGGCAGCGTCTGAACAGCTCACTTCCCTGTATCTTTCTCCAGCAGTCAGAGAGCACATAGAGACGCCACTAGTGATGAATGGGGCACCTTGTCAGTTAAAATGAAAATTCTTAGCCGGATGATAGCTTCATATTAATGCCTGTTTTATGGATTGGAGCAAGTTGTCTGAACAAGATGAATGTGGGTGATGAGAGGAGAGATACAAAATAAAACGGCTCCTCTACCTTCATCGGGACCTTTGGGTGTGGCTTGTCACACGGGACGAAGGCACGCGCTCTTTCCTGTCTGTATAGAGCATACTGTAACGGTTGGGTTCCGGAAGTAAAACTATGTTCTCCATAGATGTATTTTAAGCGGAAGCCTTTCAAGATAGGATGTACCTTAAGCTCAGAGGTTGTTAAATGATTGTGTTTGCGTCTATATAAGCCACAAGTGTGATTCAATGTTTAATAGCCACATTTCCAGGGAAGAACTACAGTATCCGATATCCAAAGAAAACACTGTTACCGTGGAAACGGAAATTTCTGCTAAAGAGCTCAGCAGTGACTGGCCAATCCCATAAAGAAATGTGATTTATACCTTATACTTCTTTATTATTGTTGTTGTTGTTGTACTTTGTTACTTTCTTTGTGTGTGTGTATATATATATATATATATATATATATATATATATATATATATTCACACACATACATACTCACAGACACCTGAAAAAAAAAAAAAAAGTGTATCACAATATTAAGCAGTGCAACTGATAATTAGAAATGTTTCTTGAGCAACAAATCAGCATATTAGAATGATCATATGACACTGAAGACTAGGCTAAAGACATTCATTTTATAAAACCATATTTTTTTTATAGTCTTTATAGTACAAGTAGTTGATTCCCTCATAAAACATTTGAAGTTTACAGTCTTGTATGTTTGTTTGTTGTTTTCATGTACTTTCAATTTGCTTTATATCAAAGTTTGTAATGTTGTGATTCATCTCGGTGCATATTTTGATTTGTGGCTTTGAACTCTTTATTGAAGATTTTGAATGAATGGGAAACCCACTTCCTGGAACCAAGACCACTCTAAATCAAGGCGGTCACAGTTGTACTGTACAGGCAGTGGACATTTCCTGACCGTCATTTAATACAGCATTGTGTGGCAGAGTGCAAGTACTTTTACATGTGGCCGTTTCATCAGCATCTATTGCCGTTAGAAGTCCATTTCCCTCCTTTTCTGGCATGTTCGCTCTCTTTTATGCACTGTTTCTGGGTGTTTCTCTCCATTTCTCTCATTTGGCTGTGGCTGAAAGCGTTAAGTGTTGTTCTCTCTGAGGTCTGTCCCCGACTGGCTCGCTCTCAAAGCTTTAGCGATCTGTTCAGACACATTCAATTCACACTAGCTCAGTGTGCTGTCAAAGCAATGATATTGATTCAGGAAAAAAAAAAAGAGAAAAATCTCTCTTTTTTTCCCTCCCTCTAATTTTAATGTTTACATCTCGTTTTAATCCTGTCTTTTTTTAAATGAAATCCATCCATCCATCCCTCCTTAATTACGTGGCCGTGACATGAAATAGACCTGCAGTGAGTAGACACATGAAAGAGGGGATGGAACGCAAGCTGAGGGCTTGGACACGACCACAGCGAGAGGTCTTTGAGAGAAAAAGAGACGACTTGAATGTAGAGAGGGAGGGCTGAGAGCAGAGGGCACGAGAAATAGAGACGGAGGATTTCAAGCCTTGGCTGGTTGCTAGTGGCCATGAGCTGATGTATTTCAGCATCACAGCACAGGAAGCTTTACATTCAGCTGAAGTGTTTGAGGTAAACATAGCTTATGCTTTGCTTGAGTCTGGTCTGGCCTTGTCTTTTAGGGTCAGAACATTCATGTTTTTTTTATTACAGTATGTATGAGTATAAATAATACTGAATCCCAATGTAATATTAGTTATATTACATATTTATGGCAGTATTTAAAGAATATATATTTGTACAGTACTGGTGTTATATTACCAGAGTAATTTTTTTTTTTTTTCTCCCCCAGTTCAGGTATGCTCTTTTTCTATATGAAGCGTTTTAAAAGTAGCATATTTAATAGTTTAAATGGTAGTTTATTAGTATTTTTTTATTTTTTACTTTCACATTATCAGTATGATATTGCTATGATTAGGCCGATATAACATGCCTGATTCAAGCAATGCTGTTTATCTATGGCAGGTTTCAAAAGTACTAAACAGTACAATTATCTTTTGTGCCTGCTGGAATTGAAAGTGTTTTGATGCTTTATTTAACTTTAAGCATGTGATTTTTACCCACTGTGAATGCCATTTTTTAATTTTGGGTATCAGTTGTTGGCCATAATTAAAAAAAATTATTGACTTTAATTATTACACACTACTTGTAGTATTGAGGTTATGAAATGGATTTGAAGTGAACTTTACTTGAACACATTTTCTGAGCTTTTATTACTTTACTCAAATAGAGAGAGAAGTTTCGGTGGACCAAAGGCCTGGAGATTTAGAGCAGTTCTCTGAGGGTTTGCTGCTCACTGCTCGTGTTAATGACGCGTGTGCATGACTGAAAAGTGACGCCAAAGACCTTGGGGTGGGTTTTCGGGCCTTTGTGGAGTCTAATTATTTTTTTCGGGAGCTGATTTTTAACCACACTACCACTTTATGATATACGGAGGACTGGCAGCCTAGAATTTGTTTTTCTGAAGACAGCAAATCTCCCCATGGAAATCTGTCAAATGACAACAACTTTCAGGGAATTATGGGATGTCTGTAGACTACTGAGCACAGAATCTCATGCTGAAACAAGTCTATAACAGCGCATGTATGAAAACCCACAAGTTTTCAGCAACTGATGATGTCACTTCCTCTTAACCTTCATAACTGCAGTCTCATTGTCATGGATAAATGCGCCACAGATCTTGTTTCCCACTTGAAACGCTTGCGATATCGTCTCCGTCTCGCCACTGTAATCTGTTCTACACATCAGCAACAGAATGAATTGATCCAATCATAGCAGTTCATCGGTGATGTCACACAATCGATCTCTGTTTTCACCCGCTGAGTCTCATCTCGGCTCGTCCTGTCTCTGGCCTACCTTTTCCGTCTGTCTGTCATCTACTTCATGCTCACTGCTTTATGTCGTCTGTCTTCCTCTAAATCCCTCTTTCTTCTTCAAACCACTCTGACCTCTCATCTTCCTGCAGCCGATCCATTTGTATTTATTATTTTAGCTTAGGACGGACGTCTCATTGAAATATGGTGTCTGCAGCAGGTCTTTCATGTTGCCCCAGCCCGTGTTTTATCTAAGTAATGTGCGTCTTGTCTTTCGCTTTCTCTGCTTTTCTTTCATGCTGCATTAGACTGAACAAGGACAGCCAATGAAAAAAACACACATCCAGTGTTCCTTCACGCTTACATTTCTCTTTTAACATGCACAAATTTAAGCATGATTTTAGAAGAAAATGCAACAAGAAGGAAAGTACTGATAGCTGATATTATAAATGTATACTGATTTGTTATCTTAAAAACAAATACTGACCAGATGCCATTTTATTAATAATCTTATCTTTTAGTTTGTGTGCATCAAGTTTTGAATTACATTAGAAAATAATCAAATCAGATGCTTGTACATTTGTAGAAGTATGCAATTTCACTCAGTGAATGGCATTTCTGTTTAAAAAAATATCTTTTCATAAATTTTATAATATTGGCCATTGTTGTAATTTTGGCTTTCAGTTGTCAGCCATAATTGTAAGAATTATCGACTATTGATCAAAATGTTTTTGGTGCTTTGCTAAATAAATGCCCACTTTCATTATATTAACATAATATCATATATTATATGATAAAATGTTAATATTATATTAATAATCATATGATATGTATATATATATATATATATATATATATATATATTATATATATATATATATATATATATTATTATATTTTTGGATAATCCATATCATTTTTATTTGGAATATATATATATATATATATATATTTTAGTACAACTAGATCTCTTTTATTGAATCCAAAAGGTTTTAATTATATTTTGCTTAATATAAAGGTATTTTAAAGTATTTGAAGTGTCAAAAGGTCATTTGGTTTTACTGTCCAAAGGCCAATACAGCCATTTAATTTGTGATTAAAATATCTTAAAATGTAATAAATGTATATATTTTTTACTCTGGCATGATTTTATAAAATCATATATTAACATAGTGCAAAATTGTATTAAAATTATGTGAAGAAATCGTTGCTTTGTAATGAGAAAGAATGCCCGGGGAAAAAAATGAATTAACCAATATAAGGGGTCCATTTTGAATCAAGTCATGCGGTCAGTATCATGTGACAGGATGTGACATCATTCAGACATCTGCAAAGGACCACATGGTCATGAAGCAAAGTAACTAACTCTCTCTTAACTATTCGAAAAATTTATGTTTTCACTTGCTCATACGCATATCCTGAAACATCCGGTAATTCGGTACAACCGCTATAAAACATGGAAAATGTTGTAATATTTTAAAAACTTGTACTAAATATGAAATGTTCAATTGTCCTTTTGTTTGCTAGCTAGCAAGCTAACTAGCTATCTAGCTAGCTAGATATCAGCCTGTTAGCATTGTTCGAAAATACCGTCATTCGGTTTAACCAAAAGTGTCATTCTCTAAAACCGAAACTTTGGTTAAACCAAATGACTTTTTTGGTGACAAATTTTGTTCATCTTGTAAAAAATGATAAAAGCAGTGTTATTTGATTATAAAAATCACATGATATCATTGTTAACACTTAATAAAACTTAAAAATCAATTATATCTCCATTATGTTTTTTTTTTTTTTTACACTTTTAAAAACCCATATATATAAAATACTTTGAATTATCCAAAAGTATTAGGTTACAGGCAGCAAAGAGACAGAATGTAGAAATCACATATGTCATCTTTGTAACCATCCACCTCTTTTCTTTCTATCGCTCTTATGAAGGATCTTGAGCAGTTTCTTCCCACTGTCCACAGACCCATGTGATCCAGATTGGAGGGGAAGCTGTCAGCAAGTCTGATGCCTGTCAGAGACAGAGGCCGAACGATGGATGCTCTCCTCTCATCCATCTGGCCTGCTGTATGTATATAGGTCAAAGACAATGGAGCGTAGAGGGAGAGAACTTGGCCACTGATAAAGTGCAGCAGAAAATTAAATGTTAGCGCATTGTGGTATCATAGAAAATGACAAATGACATGTGGTAATGGTCTCAAGCCGATAGCAACGCCTGCTTCCCGGCAACATTAATTCCAGCAGGCAGGTCCAGGATGCGGCTCGTGTTCTGTTCAGTGTGACCTGCGCTGTAGGTTCTGTAATAGACCGAGCGACTGCAGAGGAAAGCCACAGGAGTTGGAAGATAAAGCAGCAAAACTTTAAGAGGAAGGAGCAGATAAAATTCCTATTTATTTACATTTAAATAACTCCAGTGCCTCTCTTGAGTTTTAGAGTGGTTCTGTACTTTTTTTTCTTTTCCTCCCCCTCACGTTTTGTATTTATTTTCAAGAAAACAGAACATTTAGTAAGGAATGACATTGTTCTGGTGAAGCTGGTGGTAGTCTTACTTAAAGTCTGATCCTCATAGCAGGTAATTCTGGCCAAGAACCGCCGCTTAGACAGGAAACAGCCGTCTGACCGACATGTACCGTGTCTAGCCACAGTATGGCAGGGTGGTATGACTGTACATACAGTGTAACACTAAAAAACTGTGTTTGTGGTGCCATTTTAAAGCTCTCAACCAAGCAGAAAACTATATATTGCTCTGCAAACCGTGGCACAGATGGGTGATTTCATATATAGATTTATTATTTATTAAATATAATTTAATTATATATAATTAAGATATATTTTTAATATTGTAATAAATGTTATATTTTATTATAAATTAATATTACAATTCATTTATTATAAAATATTATACATATTGTTAAAAATTTGGTTGAAATTAGTTATTATAATTAAATTGCACCTTGTTTACCTACTACTAATTGTCTTAAACAGATGTTTTCAAGTATACATCAAAGATTCAGTGCCATGAACAGTCAATCAGATTGGAACTTGCTATTTTTTTATGAAAGCGCTATTCAGTTTTGTGTACAATATGGATCAAATGGTCTGTTAACGGTCTGTCTGGAACAGAGACTAAGCTCTACTATTATATCACTTTCAGCAAGTTTCATGGAAAAAGGAAACATCTCTCTAATTCACTGCTGGAGAACACAGCACAAGCACGTGTCAGCTGGTGCGCTGGGTTTGGTGAAGGTTCCTGGCATCTCAGAAATCACCACAGTAAGAGCAGCAGGTTTATCAATTTGAGCTGGCCAACTGCACAGCTAAATGTATGTGAAAGTTAACAAATCCCTGAGGTAAATTGAGCCAGATTTCAGCTGTCTGTGTGAGACTACTGAGGTGCGACATGCTGGATTGAACCTAATGCCTGAGGCTAGTGCAATCAAACCGACAGTTGAAGACTCTCCAGTTCTCAGCTGGGGAGAATCTCAACCGCACAGCAAATGACTCACCTCAGAGCTGGGGGAGGAAGACATGTTGACATTGTTTTTATCGACTATTAAAGAACTCCACCAGTGATAGCATTTATATTTTCTTGAGTGCTAGAATTGAGGCTATGGTAGCAATAGCATATCCAGTTTACATGCTATCAGTAGTATGCAGCATGCTGGATTAGGACATCCCAAAGATAGTTTGCCAGAGGTGCCTGGAAGCTGCATTATCTTCTGTGAATTTTCAACCTTTTTTTTCTATTTTAATATTGCTAAGTATTGCTAATACCAATGCCCAATGAACCAATGAATGAAACCAATGAAGTGTACTGTATAATTTGAATGCATAGTTACTTTTTAGTGCCCTGGTTGCTTCATAAAATATGTTGTGGTTTGGATTTTGCTTTTTAGGTGTTCTAATAAGGCCTAACTAATGTAGTCTGAGATGGTCTTTTCAGCATTGTGCATTGTTGTATTATGCATTAAACACATGGGATTTTTTTTTTATTCAATCACAATTCTTAACGGGTTTCCATGTTGAATAAAAACAACAGATGAGTGTTTCCCAACCAAGGGTTTGTGGTTCCAGACGGTACTTGGTATTGCTTTTTTTTAAACCTTTGAAAAAGAAGCTTAAAGGGTTAGTTCACCCAAAAATGAAAATTCTGTCATTAATTACTCACCCTTATGTCGTTCCACACCCGTAAGACCTTCGTTCATCAACTTTGTTCGTTCATCATTTGATAAAATCCGACGGCTCAGTGAGGCCTGCATTGACAGCAAGTTAATTTACACTTTCAGTGTCCAAAAAGCTACTAAAGACATATTTAAAACAGTTCATGTGAGTACAGTGGTTCAACCTTAATGTTATGAAGCGACGAGAATACTTTTTGTGTGCCAAAAAAAAAAAAATAACGACTTTAATCAACAATATCTAGTGATGGGTGATTTCAAAACACTGCGTTGTGAAGCTTTGAAGCTTTACGAATCTCTTGTTTCGAATCAGTGGTTTGGAGCGCCAAAGTCACATGATTTCAGTAAACAAAGCTTCTTTGCGTCATAAAAGAGTTTTGAAATTTCAATGGTTCACGTGACTTTGGCAGTTTGATAGGCGCTCTGAACCACTGATTTGAAACAAAAGATTCGTAAAGCTTTGAAGCTTCATGAAGCAGTGTTTTGCAAACACCCTTGCTGAATAAAGTTGTTATTTTGTTTTTTTAGCGCACAAAAAGTATTCTCGTCACTTAATAACATTAAGGTTGAACCACTGTAGTCACATGAACTGTTTTAAATATAACTTTAGTACCTTTCTGTGTAAATTAACTTGGTGTCAATGCAGGCCTCACTGAGCCATCGGATTTTATCAAAAATATCTTAATTTGTGTTCCAAAGATGAACAAAGGTCTTACGGGTGTGGAACGACATGACGGTAAGTAATTAATGACAGAATTTTCATTTTTGGGTGAACTAACCCTTTAAGATGAAATATATTAGGCCGGTCAAAAAGTTAAAATTATTGCAATTATTTTTTTGTAGTGAATGTCTTCACATTTAGTTCCTTTTTAAGGAAGTCTAGTATAATGTGAGGAGCACATTTGAGTTTTGGTGTCAATGAAGAGGTACTAGAGCCTTACTTATAGGGCTGCAGGGGCACATAAGACAAAAAAGGTTGGGAAACACTATTATAGCCCCATCAGGAGCAAAGCAGCAGAACCGGGAGAGTGATTCACACGACTCGCTCAGTCTGTCCATAATGCGTGTCTATGAGGGGGTAACGTGTGTCCTCCCCTGTGGTTGACTTGTGTGGTGATGCATTTGTTAGCGACGCAAAACGGCAGCATTGACAAGCAGATTTCCTCTGTGCGCGTCTCTGCCAAGCACGAGCCTGGATGTTCCTTCCTGAGTGACTGTGTAAAGTATTGACATCAGCTGAATAAATAAACATAAGCTGGGACTTCACTCCCGGCCGCTCGGATGGACAGAGAAACAGACGTGCCGCCCCTCCCTGCCTTTCTCGCCGCAACGACGCATTTACAGACAGCACAAACAAGGGCTCTCTAATCCCCGACCTCAGCGCAGGATATTTATCTTAGCCTCTAAATAAATTGATTAGAAAGCAGGAGTGAGGAGACTCGTCCATCAGGCGGATGTTTCAGGGGGAACTGCATTAGGGTGCCGGCTAGAGGACATTGCTCTGACCGACCCTCCCCCTCCTTCCCGATATCCGTTCCTCCTCCGCCATCATGCCGATCTCCTCTTCCTCTCCCATCGGAGACTGTGACATAGCTCTAGTGTTTCTCCGGACACCTGCCTGCCTCCCTTTTGCATATGTACACAATATACTTAATGGGTCACCAGCTCTGGCAGAAAGAGCTGATTTTCAGAGGGGGGCGGCAGTGGAAAGTGGGTTTTCAGAGGCCTCGAGTTAGCTGGTCTCTTTTCAGATAATTCAGAGACAAAAGGGGCTGATTTCAGCCGCATTCTCCACCAAGTAGGCAGTGCGCATTTCCATTTTTCATTTCAACACAAACGCTCCTCTCATCTCTTGTGAAACATTTCAACCCTCTTGGGAGCCTCGTTGCCAGAGTTTGAAAAAGTTAGTCTTTTTTTGTTTTTGTTTATGAAACTAGCCAACCTCTATTTTTGTGGTTTATATTTAGCGTCAATGTATTTTTCAGCTTGCGTGATCATTCTGGAAACGTTCCCGTAAGGAAATGCTTCCCATATGTTTCTGTGATTTCACTTTTTTTTTTCTCAGAATTTGAGCTCTAAGCACAATTATTTCCATTTAGCTTCCATTTATTGACTTTATTTTGGGAATTCTTGGGTAAATACCTCTGGACTACTTGAGCTTGTAGTAATTTCTTAAAGTTGCTGGCTGACAATTCATTCAGAATAAAGGAATTCAATAGCTCAGTTTAAGACGCGCTCTCTCTCTCTCTCTCTCTCTCTCTCTCTCTCTCCTCCAGTCTGTTCTGGAACGCAGAGGAAAGGAAGGTATTTATGGACCGTATTACAAACCTGAAATACACTGGAACAGTGTTATGAGATTTTCTCTCCGAGCACAAGTCCAGCTCCGTAACGGTTTGAGCGTTTGCTTTAGAGTCATGTATTGAGTAGCAACATTTTTCCAACATTCTTTGGTTGCAGGTCGGTCAGCTGTTTGACATCATGTAGCAGGATAAACTCTAAGCACACAAGGCAACAATGTTTGTTTGTAGGAAAGTGTTAAAATTAACATGGCAGGTTTAATCGTGTCTGTCCTGCGGTCATTCAGGATCCACTTAGTTAAAATGACCTAGCGTGTGTGGGGCGGGAAAACCTCACACGATTGCCGACACGTTCCCAAATGTGATTTTCCACCCGAGTCACATCGCTCACGCTCTCCTTCCTAAGATTTTATTGGAGCTGAAATCTAATTTATCATAATTCAAACATGATTCAAAGCACATGTCTTTCAGTTGTCTAAGCCATTTGTTTCATTCAAATATTTGCTTTGCTGGAGTTAATCCCACATCCAGTAAATCACATTTCAAAGCTCTGCGTCATTTCAGATGAACGGCATGATGGATGTAGACTGGACGACGTGTGTGTGTGTTTTGATCAGCGATGGGCGCTTTAACCAGGTGTCAAAACGCTTCTTAACTATGAGCTTGTTTATTCTGATTTACGTTACTAGCAAACAATTGCATAGAATCGTGCAAATTAAGTGATTTACGAGACTAGCAAAATATTTTGCAGAGGAATGTAGGAATCCAGAACAAGTGCCATTTGAAACATGCTGGCACATCAATTTTATAGACTTTTGACAGGCCTGAAGGATTTTCGGTGTCATTTAATATGTGCTAATGTTATTTATTTATTTATTTATTATTTATTTTTAAATTTTGACCCCAAATGTATGCAGATTCATCAAATGTCAGGTTAGCATGCATATTGTTTAGTTTCAGTTCACAAGTTTTTTTTTGGCGTAATGGTGTTAGATAAATATTTAGCTGTCAGCATTTAAAACAGGAAAATCTGTAAGCAGTTTTTATAAGGAAATGTAAACAAATCGACAAAATTGGCAGTCTTATGATTGGATATACTATTGTTACAGGCATAACAACCACGCAAATAAAATGGCATGGATAAATACTGCAATATTCCATAAAAATAAAAACTGTCAATTTTGATTTCATGCTAAATTTTACATGTCTTACTCATCCAGATTTTCCCCCCAGAAGTCTGTCAATGAATCAAATGTCAGCATGTTCATTGTTTAGTTTCGGTCAATGACTTTCAATAAATATTTAGCCATCATCTGTTCACATAAAAATGTTAGGATTTGACTCAGAAACAACTAAATTCTCAGGCTCATCATCATTTAGTGTGTTTAATGTGTGAGTTTAGTCAATCACACACAGCTCCGTATGAATTTTTAAGCATCTGCATTAGACATTACTCTCAGTACTGAAGCAGCCGTGAAAGATGAGCGTTTAAACTGCGACAGCGGAGCGGGATCCTGCTATAGCAGAACAAAGGATTGTGTTTCTCTCCCTCTCCGTACTAACAGCATCCTGCACACTGCTCCTCTGTGACTCCAGAGCGAAGGCATTCCCGCTCTGTCATGGGAAAGTGTTCGCGGAGGAAGAGAAGAGCTCTTCCACTCCAAATCTCCTTTTGTCTGAGGACCCTTAATTGGGCCCCTCTTTGAAAACCAAGGTGCTAAAAGAGGGACTTGAAATTTATTTTTCCCCATCAATTAAACAAAATGAACAATATGTTCTCAGAGAAAGAAAATCTCGTCGTCTTGTACACCTGAAAAAAAAGCTCTTCTTTTTACACGCGCACACACACACAGAGAGGCTGTGGGAATTTTCTCGTCTCCCCTAGTGCTGGAGATATTGGTGCCCGTGTAAGAGGGGCCTGTATTTACAAGGCTTAGCGTTGTCGGAGAGGCTGTGGACGGTGGAGATAACCTGACTATTACAAGCTTTGTGTCTGTGCTCAGAGATGGCAGTCAGCTGCCTCTTATTAGGCCAATTTAATTAGACTCATTTCAATAGAATTAATTAGTGCAGTGCCACAAGATTTAAAAAGGAAGGTGATTGAAGTCGTGTGTTTTTTCTCGCCTCTATAAAAAGCATTGTTTCATAATTTAATTTCAGAAGTACTTTAATAAGATCTTGGATCTTTTAGCTGTGTAGAAAAGCTGTCTGAATAATTTTTGAAACCATTATAAAGGTTTTGCACTTGCATTATTCTCATAATCACACCACATGCTGGTATAAATGTCATAAGTCTTTTTTATTTTAAGTAAAATGTAGGGTTTTTTTATTGGAACTTTTTATATACAAAGGCCCAGTTTTTACAATTCAGTAAAAGAAGTGAGACCAATATCACGGTTTGGATGATCATTACTGCTAACTAGATTTGCGGTGGTATTTTATGAGATTTCTGGTAAAAAAAAAAAAAAAAAAGTAGTTTGTGAGAAGAAACCTGCATTCTTTTGCAGAGGATTTTAAAGTCATGAAATTAAAATGGACCCAGTTTACTTTTTTAATAAATGTACCTGTAAATTATGTAACCAAGGCCTTACAGGCTGAGAAAAACATTTTTAATCAGTAATAGCACACAAAGTCTTTGCACAATACAATCACATTGCAGTTCATAAGAATATTTTATCAATATTCTTTATATTCTGTTTCATGTTTCAATGCTGTTTGTTGAGTTTTCTCTACAGGAACCTTCTGGATTCAGTACAAGTTAAAGGGTTAGTTCACCCAAAAACAAAAATTCTGTCATCATTTACTCACCCTCATGTCGTTCCACACCCGTAAGACCTTCGTTCATCTTCAGAACACAAATTAAGTTATTATTGATAAAATCCGATGGCTCAGTGAGGCCTGCATTGACAGTAAGATAATTTACACTTTCAGTGCCCAGAAAGCTACTAAAAACATATTTAAAACAGTTCATGTGACTACAGTGGTTCAACCTTAATATTCTAAAGTGACAAGAATACTTTTTTTTTTGGACAAAAAAAATAACAACTTTTCAACAATATCTAGTGATGGCCGATGTCAAAACACTGCTTCGAAGCTTTACAACTCTTTTGTTTCGAATCAGTGATTCAGATTGTGTATCAAACTGCCAAAGTTATGTGAACTATTGAAATTTCGAAACACTTATGATGTAACGAAGCCTCGTTTACTAAAATCATGTGACTTTGGAGATCCGAACCACTGATTCAAAACAAAAGCTTTGTAAAGCTTCATGAAGCAGTGTTTTGAAATCGGCCATCACTAGATATAGTTGGAAAGTCGTAATTTTTATTATTATTATTTTTTATTTTGGCACACAAAAAATATTCTCGTCACTTTATAATATTAAGGTTGAACCACTGTAGTCACGTGAACTGTTTTAAATATGTTTTTAATGTCTTTTTGGGCATCTGAAAGTGTCAATTGTCTTGCTGTCATTGCAGGCCTCACTGAGCCATCGGATTTTATCAAAAATATCTTCATTTGTGTTCTGAAGATGAAAGAAGGTCTTACGGGTGTAGAACGACATGAGGGTGAGTAATTAATGACAGAATTTTCATTTTTGGGTGAACTAACTCTTTAAGCTCAGCATTTGTTGCATCGATTACCACAGAAAAAATTATTTTAATAAATGCTAACATTTCTGTTACAGTAAGGCAGTTACTTGACATGTTAGCATGTGACTAGTGCTATAGGATAGCTTTCAACCTTGTTGTCATGACGACAAAGATACCACAAAGGTAGTTGACCTAACTTCCTTTATACATCAAGCTAAGCAGTTATTTTGCCCGACTGTTGTCTAGAATCAACAAAAGAATATTCTTCCTATTGTCTACATGTTATCTGATGATGAAAACCAGCCAGAAACAGTCTAAACTAAAGCAGTCTGCTGCATCTTAACCTGACAACATGCCTCACTTGATGTACTTGAACACCCACAGGTATATAGACTAGACGTCCCACTGCAAATATGCCAGTTTTGTCAACTTTATAACACAAATAACACACGTTTTAAGAATTAATGTAAGTGCTTTAACAAAAACATGAACTTTACATTTAGGTCTTTAACCCCTCAGGATGCTGGCATCGTTCTTACACTATAAGTGTCTAAACAAACACTAAATCATCAATTTTGCTTTTTTAAATGAAACAAAGAGAGTTGAAATTATTTTCTGTGGTAATTTGTATGCATCAAATGCTTTCCAATGAGCTAATGCAGATCATTCCTGAAGTGTTAAATGTCAAGCACATCTTCAGAGGGTAAAGTTGTTTTTTTAAAAGCGTTTGTCGTTCCTTGTATAAAACGGGCTCTTGAGCGCTTGTGTTTTGTTGCAGTATCGGCGCTGCGGTGAGCTCAGTCTCACTCTTTAGAACCGGAGATAGCGGCTCTGCGGGAGCGACAGCACACGTGCTAAAGAAACGCGTCCTCTGCGCTTCATTCTACAAATGTCAACGCTGCCAAACAACAAGAGACCCCTCTCTGTCCTGGACATGTGTGTGTGGATGGGATAAACTCCTTCTGTTTGATTTTCATATTTTTTTTCCCCCATCTGATTCGGCAGTACAAGGCCATCCGGCGCTCTGTCAGATATAAATGTTGCTCTTTGATATACACGGGAGTCTAAAAGATGCTGGTATTTGCGACTGTAAAATTTCTCATCTCAGCACAGCAGCTTTACGTGTGAAATGTACATCTCCAGAACATTTGATATGGAGATAAGTGGAGAAATTTGAGGAGATTTACATATTCCACTGTTGCTCCGCTCTATGTGGTAGGTAAATTTTTAATCAGTACAGAGGAAAAATTAATTTGCTATCCCAGAAAGGAGGAGAAGTACCAGAGGGATGCTTACAGTTTCATTAGTCGTGTTTTGTCAAAACAGCACCAACTGGCAGAACTAGAGAGAGACAGAGTGAGAGAACATAATGGAAAAAAAAATTACAGGCACCAAATATTCTGTATACAGGAAGTTCATAGTTTGTGAGCAGGAAACCAACGGTGAACTTGCCAATCAGAGTATCGTGAACGCAGTGATGTGAGATGGCTCACGCTGTGTCTACACTGCAAGCGACCAGCTTGAGGCCAGCTACACTGAAAGAGCGCAAGCTGCACATAACCACAGAATGTTTACTAACTGGGTTACTAGGTTGTGTTAGAAAAGTTACTAGTGGTCAAGCAGAGGGTTTTCCAATAGCAGTACCAATAGATAGAGAAGCGGAATGGATGATAAAATGGCAAAAGTATGGTGCTTTAAAGGGTTAGTTTACCCCAAAATGAAAATTCGGTCATTAATTACTCACCCTCGTGTTCCAAACTCGTAAGACTTTCGTTCATCTTCAGAACACAAATGAAGATCTTTTTTGATGAAATCTGAGAGATGTCTGTCTCTCCATTGACTGCCTTTGCAACTGACACTTTGACGCTTCAAAAAGTTTATGAAGAGATCGAATATAAGCAGAAGCTCAACCGAACATGAATAACGCACAAGAACAAACCTCTTCAGGAAATTAAAACGTACTGTGTAACCAATGAGGTTCATTCTCGTGTGTTATGGAGCACGTTTGAGCTTCCGGAAGAGGTTTGTTCTTGTGCGTTATTCATGTTTGGTTGAGCTTCTGCTTATGTTCGCTGATCAATGTTTACATGTAACCCTTTAATATGGGTATACCCTTAATATTAAATGTTAATTTTTTATGCACCGTTTACTAAAAATTTACAAAAATATTTGGAAGCAAATTGTGTATTATGTATTAAAGCGTAATTTTGAGCTGACACGAGAGAGATAATGCTTACAATGCCAAGCAGTAATGGCCAAATATCATTTGAATCATTGGCCCAGTGCTAGTTATAACTAAACATTTTTAGAAAAAGATTTAGTAGGTCAGAGACCAGAAATTGATTTTGATTCTGATTCCATTTAATGATTCTTGTGCCTTCATTATTTCATTAAGAACTCTTAGTTCAGTGAATCAGTATATCAAGAACCACTCCAACCGATTCAGTCAGTGAGTGAGTCATTTAACTTTTGAATCTTTTTGACTGATTTGCTAAAAAGAACCAAATAAGAATCATTTGTTCACTAGTCACGAGTCATACAAATGCAACTCAATTGATTGTATTTATATAGAATAAATAGAATACAGACAACTATTAATGGTGTCATGAAAATCTTCTGTTGCAGTATTTTTTAAAAATTTGAACTAGTTCTGAATGAGAACCAGTGCTGCGTCCGAAATCGCACACTGTTGAGTAGGTACTACATTTGAATTTAAATTTACTTCACGACCGTTGAAAAAGTATGTTCTATATAGTACGAATGCATGTAGTATGAATGAATTTGGACGTACTACATTCACCATGTACTGTCACATGACTTATCAGTGTCAGTTACGTCCCTTTAACTCCATTCACAAATCCTCTCCTGTGGCCTCATGGGATAGTAAAGTGTCTGTTGTATGCGCACTTCAGAAACTCACCGGAAGTAGTAGGTCATCCAGGTACTTTTCGGCTACTGTTTTTCGAATACTATGAATTCGGACATACTACTCTGTTCGCATACTGTTTTTCGCGTACTATATAGAAGAGAAGTATTAGATTTCGGACGCAGCTCAGTTCTTGTTTCCCAACCCTAATCGCACTGTATCCATCCAGTGTAGTCATGATGTCAGATTTCTCGAAATGCTGCAGCACCTGCACCATCTCTCATCTCTCTCTCGCTCTGTTGTGTTCCTGCTTTCAGGCAAAACTTTGCCTGGAGAATTTTAGATGTGAATCGCATCGATATCCTCTCGGAGAGTTTGATTAATTATA
Organism: Ctenopharyngodon idella; assembly: GCF_019924925.1. Lineage (NCBI taxonomy): Eukaryota > Metazoa > Chordata > Actinopteri > Cypriniformes > Xenocyprididae > Ctenopharyngodon > Ctenopharyngodon idella. The sequence continues at coordinate 3,107,196 of NC_067236.1, forward strand.
TAAGGCACCATTCAGGGACTCGTTCCCGCAACCTGTTTAACTCTGAGGGAATTCGGCATGCAGACAGATGGAGGGAGTGATGGAGGGGAAGAGAAAGGCGTTCTTGCCAAACCTCTGCTGAGGGGGAAACAATTTAGAGTGTTAGCAACTGCCTGATAACAGGTTAACAATAGTGCGAGCTTTCCTTCTCTTCTCTCAGAGCTGTGCGGGACCATAGGGAGGAATCCAGCAGCACCGCCTGACAATCACCCGCTCTAATGTATTCATATATGGAGATACGGGAGCGTTTGCGCGCCGCTTTACTGAAGTACTCCATGAGAACGTGAGGAGTTTGTTTCTAGGGAGCAGAATAAAATGTTAAGAAGAGATGAATAACAAAGTAAAGAGCAAAATGAAAGTTTTCTTAAAAGTCTTTTGGGCTTCTGCGGCGCGTGTTTGCTGAAGAAACGCTCGCTGGTAGCGCATCAAACGGCAGCTTTCTAAATTGACTGCACCGTTTTTGGAGTGCGCTAACTTTGCAGAGACACATTCTTGGTCACTGTTCTTAAAGACAACATGAAATTGACTTGCATTATTGTTTGTTTTCATAATCTTTCATCAAAAAGTAATTACTTCTTCTCTGAAACAGCTTTTCTTTTCTGCTGACATAACCAAATCTGCTGGGGTGTGAAAAAGAATATTAAACTTTTTTTTTTTTTTTTTTTGAATAAAAAGTAAATGTTACATGCAAAAGTTGAAACCACAGTGATTTTTGCTGTTGCTAAGGTGTTCAGGTGGATTGATACACAGCCTATTGCACTCTTAAAAATAAAGGTTCTTTGGATTGGATTCGATGGTTCCATGAAGAACCTTTAACATCCATGGAATTTTTCCATTGCTCAAATGAAAAGGTTCTTTAGGGGGATTAAAATGTTGTTCACTCTAAGAAAAAAATGATTCTGTGAAAAACTGTTCACTGAATGGAACCAAAAATGGCATCGCTGTGAAACCCCCCTTTGGAACCTATAATTTTAAGTGTACTTGCATATATATGTACATGCATGAAATCAAGTCCTGTCTGCCATTTTTTTTCTCGAAAATGCTTCACATTATGCAAGTAAAATGCATTGTGAAAGCTGTCTCATGTTGTCTTTAAGCTGTAACTGATTTCATTTCCACAGAGAGGTCCTCAGACATTCACACACACTTGTACATGTACACACACAGGCCACGCAGTCAGTAGATTTGCGACCAGAAGAGCCTTGCTACTCCCTGAAGTACAGGCCAGCTAGCGCAGATGTCCGGCCTGTTTGAGTGGCAGGGAGATGGAGCGTGTCCGACCTCTCCGTCTGGCTCCAAAAGACCACTCCCCCCTCCCCCTTGCATCAGCACGGCTGGCCCTGGCCTCTGTGCAGCTTCAGCTAATGCTGAAATCGAGGCCTCAGGCCTGGGTTCTCACCAGGGGCCCTGCGGTGGAGCTTTCTTGACAGACTGCAAAGTACCTGGGAGTGGAGTGCTTGATTCACTCAAAGAGGCCGACCCCATGATTGCCTTTGAGTAAAGTGAATCTGCCGGGTAGAGTTGGGAATTTTGTACAGTACATTTGCACTCCGGGCTCGGAGCCGAGGAAGGAAATAAAGAAGGTGGTGTAGTAGCTTTTAGAGTATTTTTCACCTCTACTGTAGGTTTCATAAAGCTAATGTGCCCCTTTGCATATAGCTTTCAGTCAGTTGTCAGGTTTTTATTGGATTCTACTTTGTGGGATTCTTCTTGGTGAAGAGTGTTCAAAAGCCCTCAGGCACTGAGACTAGCAACAGGAAAACACTTGTGTGAGGCCATCAGCTGATTGGCTGACAGGTCGAAGCATCTCTCATTCCACCCAGTGAGACTTCAGGGAGAGAAGCTTCCTGTGCATGAGAGGAGAGAAAATTCTACTTCTTGCATAATAGCCTCTCTGTTAGTACATACTTGTAGTGTAAATAATACTAAACTAAGAAAAGATATATCATAGAAAACATTGTGCTTTTGAAATTAATTTATTTGAAATTTTGATTTAATATGTAGATAAGTAACGTTCGCAATACAATTTTCAATAAATTCTCAAAACAATGAAATATTTAACATTTATTAATATTTGTACATGTATTTATACATAAACCCCTACATTCAATGTTAAAAGACAGTTAATTTGCAATATTAACTGTTGTGTAACTTAAAGATGCATTGTAACGTTCACATCTTGTGTGCATATATTGATGTATAGCATGCTATTTGCAGATGTTAGCCAATTATAATGAGGTTATTTACATAATCAGTAGAAGTCTTACAGTAGCAATTCAAAGGGTCATAGAGAGGGTGGAAAATTCTCAAGTAAATCTAAATTACGACTACTTTCGGTGCATGAAACCTTGACTAAATAAGTGTACTTAAGTGAAAAGTGTTGAATATGGCCCCTTTAATTAGTGTTTGCCCGAAGTAGAGCATTTAAACCTTCTGTGCGGTGGTTCATACCCTGTGTGCCTCTCTTTAAGCCATCTTTACCGTCACTGCCAATTGTGTGTTGTGAGAACAGTGCCAGTACTGAATGAGTTTCTCTTCTTTTCAAGTAGTTGAGGCTGGTTCCGCTAGCTGGGCTGTTTCTTGTTCTTTCTGTTGTTACTGGAAGACTGTTCTCCAGCTTAATGTTGGGCCGTTGCCGACCCGGCCTCGCCGAGCGCACTTGTTTGCTCCCTCTCTTTCCTGCCCCTCTTTCCCAATCTTTTCCTCCTCCTCTTTCTCTAAACACCATCAAACTCATTTATCTCTCATCCGCAACATCTGCCCCCAGTGTGTGTGCGCTCATGGAGGAAGCCGTTTAGTTTAGCAAGCAACACAAATGCGATTTATTCCCAAACATCAAATGATGAATTTTTGAAATGTTTTACAGAAAATAACAGGGCAGTACTGTACCAGTTCACTTCAGTGCTTGAAGACAATATGAAAATGCATACATTTTATTGTTTAAGATGCTGTGTCAAGTTAAATTATATTATATTATATTATATTATATTATATTATATTATATTATATTATATATGCCACACTCCATCTCTCTGTTTTTAATGCAAGAAAAGATCGCTTTATATTTTATGATAATACTGGTTAATAATATTTTTCTATGCCCGTGCCACCTTGGTTAAAGGATTAGTTCACTTCTGAATGGAAATTTCCTGATAATTTACTCACCCCCATGTCATCCAAGGTGTTCATGACTTCATTTCTTTTCAACTAAAGAAACAAAGGTTTTTGAGGAAAACATTCCAGGATTCTTCTCCATATAGTGGACTTCAGTGGGGTTCACGGGGTGGAAGGTCCAAATTGCAGTTTCAGTGCAGCTTCTACGTGATCCCAGACGAGGAATAAAGGTTTTATCTAGCAAAACAATTGGTCATTTTCTAAAAAAAACCCCCCAAAAATTATATACTTTTTAACCACAAATGCTCGTCTTTCACTAGCTCTGCGATCCGCACGCATGACGTAATCATGTTACAAAGGTCATGAAGGCGGAAGTACCGATCCAGTGTCTACAAAGCGAAAATGCAAAGATTAAGCCAAACGCCCTTTACAAAAAAAAAGGTAAAACAATGATAGATGGAGAAGTTTTTCGCCCTACCGCGGTACTTCCGCCTACGTCACGCGTGACCTTTCAACGTAATGCGTGGAGCATCACAGAGCAGTGCAAGATGAACATTTGTGGTTAAAAAAAAAAAGAAAAAAAAAAAAAAATTATATATATATATATATATATATATATATATTTTTTTTTTTTTTTAAATAATCGATCGTTTCGCTAGACAAGACCTTTGTTTCTCGCCTGGGATCAAGTAGAGCCCTTTGAAGCTGCACTGAAACTGTAATTTTGACATTCTACCCAGTGAACCCCACTGAAGTCCACTTTATGGAGAAAAATCCGGGAATGTTTTCCTCAAAAACCTTAATTTCTTTTCGACTGAAGAAAGAAAGACATGAACATCTTGGATGACATGGGGGTAAGTAAATTTTCAGGAATTTTTCATTCAGAAGTGAACTAATCAGAAAAGAAATTTTTTAATTTAATTATGTAAGCAAACATTTTGGTCATGGTTGTGGAAAACCTGGAAGTATCATTGAATTTTAAAGGCATAAAAATTAATAAAAATCTGAAAGGTCATAGAAAGGTCTTTGACATTTGTATAGTGGATATAATAAGCTAATTTTTTTGAAGGAAAATGTCATAAGAATGATTTTTAAAATCCTTCACAAATGACTATCATGTAAGTTCATTGGTAATTTGGGTTTCATTGGAAGAACATAACCAGATGTAAAAAAGTTCGTAGTTCAGGAATGAAGGAGATGGGAACCGGCAAACATTGAACATAACATTTTTAATCACAAAATGTACAAACAACAAAGTTAAAGTAAAGTGGCAGCCCCTCATGGACGACTGCTGCATAAACGAAAACGTCCCAGACCAAGACCAATTTGATATTGTTGTTGACTTTAATACAATAAACTGTAAACTTAATGTTCAGATATTTATTAGCCAGTTGTATAGAAAGAAAACCAATAGGAATCACTGCAGCCAGTATCAAGCAGTGCAGCAGTCTTACAGAAATAGACTAGCGCCGCTGCATATGCTATCAAGCATATGTTGATATGGTGTAATACGGCCCCTGACCTCCTTCTCTTACTGTAAATGAGGTTAAAGCACAGAGAACAAATAAAAATGTGAAGTCAGACCTCATTCACCCACTCAGTGAGATGCTGGATCCCACACACCGCTGCATAATCTGTCAGGGTCTACGGGCGTCCTGACTGAATATTGCATGCTGGGTAATTGCGGGCAGGCAATGCAAACATCTCTCTCTCGAGCAGCTGATGGGGAAGACCTTCAAACTGTTGGCATTTGTCATCTGAATCATAAGTTCAGTCCACCGTGTAATTTCACACAAACATTTTTATAATACTGTAAAACACGTCTAAGGTGAGATTAGAGATCTGTGTGAGCCTCATTTCAAGTGCATGGTGTCATCCTCAATAACACTGTCAGCTTTTAATAGCTAGCATGGACAGAAAACAACAGCAATATGAAAAGACCACCTTCCCTCCTTGATGAGATCTTGTAATACGCCATTAGCTGAAGATATTGACCATGCTTACAGGTATTTATGCGACTATTGACAATACTTCAGTGTGAAATAGCAGTGAGTGTGTTTACATGCAAGGTGTCACACTGATTATGCTTAATAAGCCAACAACGTGTAAGGCCTTAGACCTGAAACATACACTATGCGAGTAAGCGAACACAGATGCTTCTAGCTACAGAAGTTCAATTTCACATGCTGCTGCGTCCTGAAATGCGTCAGTGCAATTTAAACAAGACTGCATGGTTGCAGTGTGCTAACTAAGCATTTTTGACTGCGTTTGAGAACTTAAAAAGTAAAGTTTGTTTCTAGCCTTAAACTGTGTTCTTTCATTGAGGAAAGGTCATAAATAGTTTAAAAAAGACTGATTGATACTCCTAGATTTTTTAACTCATGTAGAGCCCTTACTGGTATTTTGTACATGCATATTAAATCAATACATGTTTGTAATAACTGAGGTGTAGAATATTATAATTTTAGGTAACACTTTATTTCCATAGTCCACTTTAGACATATGTCAACTACCAGTCATTATGAGTATTAGTAGACTGTCTGCTTAAAGGGTTAGTTCACCCAAAAATGAGTCCTTCGTTAATCTTCGGAATGCAAATTACGATATTTTTGTTGAAATCCGATGGCTCAGTGAGGCCTGCATTGCCAGCAATGACATTTCCTCTCTCAAGATCCATTAATGTACTAAAAACATATTTAAATCAGTTCATGTGAGTACAGTGGTTCAATATTAATATTATAAAGCGACGAGAATATTTTGGTGCACCAAAAAAACAAAATAACGACTTATATAGTGATGGCCGATTTCAAAACACTGCTTCCTGAAGCTTCGGAGCGTTATGAATCAGCGTGTCGAATCAGCGGTTCGGAGCGCCAAAGTCACATGATTTCAGCAGTTTGGCGGTTTGACATGCGATCTGAATCATGATTCGACACGCTGATTCATAACGCTCCGAAGCTTCCTGAAGCAGTGTTTTGAAATCGGCCATCACTATATAAGTCGCTATTTTGTTTTTTTTGGCACACCAAAAATATTCTCGTTGCTTTATAATGTTAATATCGAACCACTGTACTCACATGAACTGATTTAAACATGTTTTTAGTACATTAATGGATCTTGAGAGAGGAAATGTCATTGCTGGCTATGCAGGCCTCACTGAGCCATCGGATTTCAACAAAATATCTTAATTTGTGTTCCGAAGATGAATGAAGGCCTTACGGGTGTGGAACGGCATGAGGGTGAGTAATTAATGACAGAATTTTCATTTTTGGGTGAACTAACCCTTTAATATCTGCTAACACTTCATTTTGATGTGCCCCCAACAGACATTTTACTGACTGTAAGTAACTTGTCAATTTACACCGATCAGGCGTAACATTATGAGCACTGACAGGTGAAGTGAATAACACTGATTATCTCTTCATCACGGCACCTGTTAGTTGGTGGGATATATTAGGCAGCAAGTGAACATTTTGTCCTCAATGTTGATGTGTTAGAAGCAAAAAAAAAAAGGGCAAGCGTAAGGATTTGAGTGAGTTTGACGAGGGCCAAATTGTGATGGCTAGACGACTGGGTCAGAGCATCTCCAAAACTGCAGCTCTTGTGGGGTGTTCCTGGTCTGCAGTGGTCAGTATCTATCAAAAGTGGTCCAAGGAAGGAACAGTGGTGAACCAGCGACAGGGTCATGGGCGGCCAAGGATCATTGATGCATGTGGGGAGCGAAGGCTGGCCTGTGTAGTCCGATCCAACAGACGAGCTACTGTAGCTCATATTGCTCAAGAAGTTAATGCTGGTTCTGATAGAAAGGTGTCAGAATATACAGTGCATCTCAGTTTGTTGCGTATGGAGCTGCATAGCCGCAGACCAGTCAGGGTGCCCATGCTGACCCCTGTCCACCGCCTAAAGCGCCAACAGTGGGCACATGAGCATCAGAACTGGACCACGAAGCAATGGAAGAAGGTGGCCTGATCTGATGAATCATATTTTCTTTTACATCACGTGGATGGCCGGGTGCGTGTGCGTCGCTTACCCGGGGAACACATGGCACCAGGATGCACTATGGGAAGGAGACAAGCCGGCGGAGGCAGTGTGATGCTTTGGGCAATGTTCGGCTGGGAACCTTTGGATCCTGCCATCCATGTGGATGTAACTTTGACACGTACCACCTATCTAAGCATTGTTGCAGACCATGTACACCCTCACATGGAAACGGTATTCCCTGGTGGCTATGGCCTCTTTCACCAGGAAAATGCACACTGCCACAAAGCAAAAATGGTTTAGGAATGGTTTGAGGATCACAACAACGACTTTGAGGTGCTGACTTGGCCTCCAAATTCCCCAGATCTCAATCCAATCGAGCATCTGTGGGATGTGCTGAACAAACAAGTCCGATCCATGGAGGCCCCACCTTGCAACTTAAAGGATCTGCTGCTAACATCTTGGTGCCAGATACCACAGCACACCTTCAGGGGTCTAGTGGAGTCCATGCCTCAACGGGTCAGGGCTGTTTTGGCAGCAAAAGGGGGACCAACACAATATTAGGAAGGTGGTCATAATGTTATGCCTGATCTGTGTATTCTACTAACCCTAACCTAACAGTCTACTAATACTCAAATGAGAGTCTGTTCACACGTAGTTGCAAAGTTACTTATAGTTTGTAGAATATCTATAGTAGACTATCAAAATAAATTGTAATGAAATTTGAGTATTATTATAGATGACATGAATGTGTCATAGTCACTTTTTGCAGCATTTTGTGATACATGCAACAACAAAGCCTTGACAATGCAAGCAAAAAGAACAAAATAATTGCTCGAGGCAAGGTGTTTTGCTAAATTTGCTTGGAGACGGGCGTGATGATGTATTGCAATAACATGGCAGGTTGGTGTTTAATACAAGGAAGAAATTTGGATGTAGAAGTGAAATCCATATACTATAAACGTGACATCTTATTTACCACAGTTATTGTGCTGATTTTGTGATTCTGCTGGGAAAATGTATTAAATCAAAAGAGCATTTCTGTCTAGTTAAAGGCTTTGGTGCCTTGTGACATTGTTTAGAAGCGTTTAAGACCCTTTTATTATTACCATTAGTTCTTGGAAGGAAACAGCAGAAAGCAATGTTTGGTATGATTATTCTTTCTTGATTTAATGGTAGTGGGTGACATGTTTACCTCTGGTGTAATCTATGTTCTTATGTCCCGTACTCCGAGCTCTGCAGCCGCGGGTCACCCGCTTGAACCCGCCGCAGCCCAATTCATCATGATGGGGAGTGGAACAGGCTTGACCCCTGACCCCCCCGTTTTTGATTGAAATGAAGGCCGAGCCGCCGACTTCTCCACCCCGCCCCCTGCCGCATGGAGCTCCGCCGCGCCCTGGTTCTGCTCCCGTGGAGAAATCGATACACTATATCTTTCCCCCTGACCTGCGCTCTGACCCTGATTGCCGCTCTCCCGTCAGACCGCAATTGGTTTGAACAGCGGGGCCTGTGAATAAAACAAGCCTGCATTGACGTGGAAAAGGTTCCTCTGCTCTTACTTTGAGTGAGCTGTTCACCTTGGCTTTGGTTATAATCATGCATTACATGAAAGGACGAATTCCTTTCATTATTGATCATTGTGTGAGCTCCGCTCTTGAGCTCTTGCCCCTGTAAATAAGCACTTCTGACAGGCCTGGCTGGCTCCGGCCCAATGCTCCATCCGCTACGAATGCACATCGGCAAATGGGTTGTTATATATACAGCTTGTAGATGAAATGGAGCAGGCCCTGAGATGCCAGCTGTAAAATTCTGAAGGGCACGACTGCATGATAGCGGCTCTTCTTAAAGGGGTAATGTCCATATTTTCCACTATATTAACCATGGCGGCCGCTCGGTCATTTCGGCAATATACGTTGGTCAGACAAGATGCCATTTCAGAGACAGCATAAGGAGGAGGAGGAGGAGTCAAAATACTTGAAAACAAATGGGAGAAACTGTAACATTCAGTATCGTGGTTGTAAGAAAGGAAGTCTTGCCTTTTAATTTATTCTGTGAGCATTCGATCTGAAAAATATTGTTTTTAGCATGATTTGATCTAAAGAAGTACAATTTATAATAGCATTATTGTAGATAGGAGCTGTACTTGTGTGCCTATTATCACAGAAACTGTCACCACATAAGGTTAAATGAGAAAATTGGTTTCCGGCATCCTTGATCTGATGGATTGAGGTAAAAGTTGTAAGAAGATGCGTGTTTTTCTATTGGAGTTGGCCTGTATGTCTTTGATTTGATTGGTCTTTTACACAAATAATAATACTAGTCCACTGTGTAGAATAGTAATATTTATGCAATTTTAAAAGCATAAAAATTAATAAGAATCTGAAAGGTCATAGAAGAGTCTGACATTTGTATAGGGGATATAATAAGCTCTTTTTTGAAGAAAAATGTCATAAGAATGATTTTTAAAATCCTTCACAAATGACTATCATGCAAGTTCATTGGTAATTTGGTTTCATCAGAAGAACATAACCAGATGTAATAAAGTTCGTAGTTCAGGGGAGAAGGAGGTCCTCATTTGGGGGTCACACTGAGGGGTCGTTTACACGACACCATTTTCAACTCAAAACAGAAAACTTTTTATGCATTTTTGGTTGTTCATTTACAAGACAATGGTGTTTTTTGTTAGCCTGAAAACGCAAGCTTTTGAAATAGGGTTTCAAAGTGCAAGTTTTTGGAAACGTTATTGTCACCATGTGAACAACAAAAACGCAAATTTGTGAAAACGGTGATATCGTGCACATGCGTATTACATGTCAGTCTATAGGCGTGTAGTGTTTCTTTACAAAGTGACATCCGTCAACTACTGGCATGCATAAAACAGCGTTTTTATTCGTTTTCGTGGATCCGTGTGAATGAAGATTGTTTTGACAATGTTGTCATCTGTACATGAAAAAGCAAAGTAAAAACCTTTCCGTTTTTAGTACATCGTTGTTGTGTAAATGTACCCTCATTCTCCTTCTGGGAATTCACGAGTTCACACTTACATATAATTAGACAGAGTAAAGATTGAGCGTATTTGGTGTGCTGTCTTGGGGGAGGGCTCCGAGCTTGGAATTTGGCCCGAATTCTGTGTACTTCCCCCGGTTGTGATAGGAATAATTAGAACTTGAAGTGATGAGATGGAGTGGTGGAGGGATGCTGATAAACTGTCAACCAACAGTCTGCTGTATATATACAACTCTTTTCGTTAAATGAGTTGATTAACTGAATGCGCTCGTGTTAATTAGGATAATTATCTTAACATGCTCGTCCCGAACTTTGTTAATAAAACATCATAAAGTGGCCAAACACCTCAAATGTGACTTTTTTCCCCCCAATAAAATCAGTTCAATATTTGTTCAATATTATTGAACAAAATATTTTTGTTCAATAATGTTTAATATTTAACATTTTGTATTTTGAAGGAATTTTATCGTAGTAATATTTATACAATAATTATTATTGTCCATTTATTTTCACAATTTTTACAATACAATACAATACAATTAATCTATACATTTTTTTTTCTTATTGCCTTCATTGCGGTGTGCCATTTAACCTTTTCAAATCATGTCCATGAAGTGCAATCGGTCATACCATACTGATGAAGTACAAAAAAATCAAAAATAAAAACGCATAATCTTTCAGTCAAAAGAACCGAAGACCACTTTAGGGTTAAACTATGTATAATTGTTCATATTTGAGGCTTGGTGAGTTTTCATTTTGAACCCTGCTCTTCCTTCTGACAGAAATGGAGGGAAATTATTTGAAAACATAGACAAATATAGTAAATTACTATATGAGCTAAATTAAGATAAAGCATCTTTAATGCTCATCACTGATTCAGCCATATCCAAATGATGTCAGGGCACTGTAATAAATGACATCCCCTAAGAGCTGCTGTAGGCTCAACAACATTAGAGTTAAATAGGGATAATTACCAGATAGTTCCTTGAATGAATCAATGGGAGATTTCTCTTGTGTAGCTGCAGTTTTAATTTTTTTCTTCACACTTAACACACTTTGAAAGTGTGGAAGCGAACTGAAAAGGTCAAAGGTCATAATGCTGCAGGTTAAAGTGCGACTCGCTCATTAGGCATCATTAGAATACCTGAGTCTTCCAGCTCTAAATTAATGATGGATGTTTCATAACAGAGATTTTATAAAACATTTTCCACACTGCTTTTGGCTCAGAAATAGAAACACATCAATGTTTTCCCTTCCAGATGCAATGCTGCGTTTTTCCAGCCCACCACTGGCATTTCTCCAGAACTTCACACCAAAAAACCTGCTCATTTATTTTGCAGATATATACACTGAGCCTCGAGATATATATCCATCAGCTAACATGACATTCTGTCTTTATTCACCTTCATACAGCAAATCAATTTCCCCTGTCCTCTAGCCTTCTAACACAGCTAAGACAACGTGCAAATGTGGCTGAAACCCAAAGCATGGAGTGGAAAGTAATTATGTTTACTTGTTTAAAGGTTTCTGGCAGGGCTGACATGCATTTTTTCCCCCCAGCACCAGTTGTGTGTCGGGAGTTGAGAGATTATCACACTGAGTATCTACAATGGCACAAGCACCTGTAACCCTGGTAGTCAGAAATTTCTGTTCTAACCCTTTAACCCGATTTCGCTTCTTTGTTTGCGATCAGATCATTTAAGTCGCTAAACTCCGGGAAAGTTTTAAGTCCAAGTTTTTTTAGATTGATAAAGCAAACCAGCATCTCGCTAGTAAAGTCTTGATGGATGAGGATTGCAGTCAAGGTAAAGACGATTGTGGTGACATACAGGAGTCGTACAGTGAGTACGTTATAGGCTAACAGACAAACCATGTATGAACGCACTGATCACACATTGTATTTATGCACAGACACATTTCAGTACATTCAGGTTGTTTCCACACACATTCAGGTTAATGTTCTGATTTGTAATGCATATGTTGCTGTGTTTAGTAACTCTGAATGGATCCGTGTACTGTAGTATACAGTCAGGTCAAGGCAGTACATTGTTTTTTTGGTTTGTTTTTTTGGCATCTCCATGTGGTCCTGTTCGATATTGCAATTTGACTTGTCTAAAATGTAAATAAGCTCTTTGCTGTTGCACTGTACACATACTATACACTGTGAATTCTGATGAAAAACTTCTTGTATCATTTGGTTATTTGGTATCCTTTTGGAGTGTCCAAGTGTCCTTTGTTTGGAAAGACACTTAAATTTACCTTGAAAAAAGCTTGCAGAAAATACAGTACATGAAAGTATGCACACAAAATGTAAAAATTCTGGACAAAATTGTGTCTTTAATCTAAAATCAGTATTTAATGTGATCTCCTGTCACATGTCTCCTGGACTTCCATGTTCTCAAAAAAGAAAATCTGAGAAACTTCTCATAATATTTTGAAAGTTTTCTTGGCCTTCCAGTCCTTTTCCATCCCATTTAGGTTTAAGAGAGCCAGGTTCCTGCTATTGCTCAAGTGTAAGGGGAGGTCGCTAAATACTTGCCACCTTAGCCTAAAAAAAGCTGTTTTTTCAGATTTTTTTTTTTTTTTCTGTTTTTTAATACTGCAAATAAATTTACTGTATTTTCTGGTTATATTCTAATAAAGAGACTGAGAAATAATTATACAGTGGGTACGGAAAGTATTCAGACCCCCTTAAATTTTTCACTCTGTGTTATATTGCAGCCATTTGCTAAAATCATTTAAGTTCATTTTTTTTCCTCATTAATGTACACACAGCACCCATATTGACAGAAAAACACAGAATTGTTGACATTTTTGCAGATTTATTAAAAAAGAAAAACTGAAATATCACATGGTCCTAAGTATTCAGACCCTTTGCTCAGTATTTAGTAGAAGCACCCTTTTGATCTAATACAGCCATGAGTCTTTTTGGGAAAGATGCAACAAGTTTTTCACACCTGGATTTGGGGATCCTCTGCCATTCCTCCTTGCAGATCCTCTCCAGTTCTGTCAGGTTGGATGGTAAACGTTGGTGGACAGCCATTTTTAGGTCTCTCCAGAGATGCTCAATTGGGTTTAGGTCAGGGCTCTGACTGGGCCATTCAAGAACAGTCACGGAGTTGTTGTGAAGCCACTCCTTCGTTATTTTAGCTGTGTGCTTAGGGTCATTGTCTTGTTGGAAGGTAAACCTTCGGCCCAGTCTGAGGTCCTGAGCACTCTGGAGAAGGTTTTCGTCCAGGATATCCCTGTACTTGGCCGCATTCATCTTTCCCTCGATTGCAACCAGTCGTCCTGTCCCTGCAGCTGAAAAACACCCCCACAGCATGATGCTGCCACCACCATGCTTCACTGTTGGGACTGTATTGGACAGGTGATGAGCAGTGCCTGGTTTTCTCCACACATACCGCTTAGAATTAAGGCCAAAAAGTTCTATCTTGGTCTCATCAGACCAGAGAATCTTATTTCTCACCATCTTAGCAAACTCCATGTGGGCTTTCATGTGTCTTGCACTGAGGAGAGGCTTCTGTCGGGCCACTCTGCCATAAAGCCCCGACTGGTGGAGGGCTGCAGTGATGGTTGACTTTCTACAACTTTCTCCCATCTCCCGACTGCATCTCTGGAGCTCAGCCAGGGTGATCTTTGGGTTCTTCTTCACCTCTCTCACCAAGGCTCTTCTCCCCTGATAGCTCAGTTAGCCGGACGGCCAGCTGTAGGAAGGGTTCTGGTCATCCCAAACGTCTTCCATTTAAGGATTATGGAGGCCACTGTGCTCTTAGGAACCTTAAGTGCAGCAGAAATTTTTTTGTAACCTTGGCCAGATCTGTGCCTTGCCACAATTCTGTCTCTGAGCTCTTCAGGCAGTTCCTTTGACCTCATGATTCTCATTTGCTCTGACATGCACTGTGAGCTGTAAGGTCTTATATAGACAGGTGTGTGGCTTTCCTAATCAAGTCCAATCAGTATAATCAAACACAGCTGGACTCGAATGAAGGTGTAGAACCATCTCAAGGATGATCAGAAGAAATGGACAGCACCTGAGTTAAATATATGAGTGTCACAGCAAAGGGTCTGAATACTTAGGACCATGTGATATTTCAGTTTTTCTTTTTTAATAAATCTGCAAAAATGTCAACAATTCTGTGTTTTTCTGTCAGTATGGGGTGCTGTGTGTACATTAATGAGGAAAAAAATTAACTTAAATGATTTTAGCAAATGGCTGCAATATAACAAAGAGTGAAAAATTTAAGGGGGTCTGAATACTTTCTGTACCCACTGTATATGGTCATATATCATTGCTAAAACATCATCTAATGGTGGCCTAAGACTTTTTCACAGTACTGTGTAAACAATTTTATATTTGGTCCAAGAGTGTTTGAATGGGTGACTGAATCTTAGGATGTTTTCAGGCTCTTACTGATTCTGATTAAGCAAAATGTTTCAATATGGTTCAAAACCCTCAAAGGCGTGAGCCTGCATTGAGAGAGTACCACAAATCAAAGTCACTTCATGCAATTCTTTATAGTTTTACTTGCCAACATAACATTGTGAAAAGGAGATCTCTTTCACAACAGAGATGGACAAGATAAATAGTTAACAGTCGCTCTTTGATTGTGACCGGTAGCGGTTGAAATCTCACATAAAGGAAGCCTTTCACAGGCCAAAAGGCCATTGGTAACAGAGGCGACAGCAAAGCTCTTTGGCTTTGATCCTGAAAATACATCCAAGGCGAGTAAACTGCATGCTTTGTTAGCAAAAACACACACACACACACACACACACACACACACACACACACACACACACACACACACACACACACATACACACACACACACGCACGCATCATCCCCTTACGGGTGCTTTGCATTTGTCGTACTTATCACTGAGTGGCAGAGCCCAGGTTGCATTTGGTTACGCATGAAAGTAAAATGCGACTTCCCAGCTTGTCATGTATCAAAATGTTTGCCGACAATTGTTTAAAAAAATCATTTTGCTATGAAGTACCCCGCTTTCAGCCGAGCTGCTGAGAGATGGATTGCTTTCTGGAGTTTTTGACAGGTGTAATTGTTAAGGCGTCATCTGTTCTTGTTTGCACAAAATACATTTTAGCCAACTGTAGGACTTGCTTGCTAATCTTTCTCCCATCATTCTATTCTTTGCTTGCCACTAGACAAATCCCCTGTTATTTGACCAGATGGTGGGAAATCCATTCTCATGATAAGTTGCTTCTAGTTTGCATTTAGATTACCTGCAAAAATGGAACAATTTACTACCCTGCCTCTAACCATAACTTGCAGTTTTCTTTGTATAGATTTGACTTACTTGTAACAAATTATATAAATCTTGATGAGTATGTTAAAATTTGAGGTAATGTATGTCAGAAGGAAGAACAGAACTCTTTAATGGGAGCTGACGCGGTTCTGTAGGGCTGTGAAACATCAGACAGCATGTGGATTCTTCACCATGGACCATGAAATGGCTCAGATCTGCACGATTGGTCCTGTGATCCTATATAGAACAACAAAAGAACCTCGTTTTACTCCATATTTTCTTTACATATCACAATTGACATCTCTTTACTTGCTCAAATGTTTCTCAGAGGCCTCAGTGGGATTAAACAGAGACGTTGACTTTTTTTTCTGTTTTTCAGATTTTTCTCTTGAGAAAAGGTACCTTGTCATCTACACTCAAACATTTCTCATATCAAAACCTTCAAAGATGTAAATGAGCAAACTCCTAGCATTTATTTGTTTATAACATCATTAATAATAATAATAAAAATAATAATTATTATTATACAGGCTTCACATTTATTTATACTGAAATGTTAACTGAAATTTTTGAGCGACGACATATTTATTGTGTATTAAGCACCATTTTTTGATTCAACAAAATGACAGGTAAACATGCTTTTAAGGTTTGCTGTCGATGGAAGCTCCTATTGCCCAGGTGCATTGCCTGCAGATATCCAGGGAAGGTGTATTATGTATAAATTATCTGTCACCTTTTTTCAGTCTTCCTATGCTGTGATGAGCGCTAATTTGCATAATCCTTTTAAGGAGTCAAATTATTCTGTCATGTAGCAGATTTAACATGCTAGCCAGGATTCCGCTGCCTCTCCGCTAATTAGTATGTACATTACTGCACGCTGAAATTTTCTGCTCGTATCCGAGGCCGCAGACAGTTGAATGCATGTGTCCGTTTCCTGGTCAAAGTACAATTTGCCTGTCATTATCAATGGATGCCTTCGGATTCCTTCAAGTTTAATTTACTTAAGTCTCATACGAGGATGTAAGAACAAGAGAGATGAGATGTCTAAGAGGTGATTGTATGGTATAAAGAATTACAAGGGTGTATTGTTGAATATCTGAAGGTTTCTTTGTGATTCTGAAGTTTAGCTTAGCTGGAAAGCATTCATTACAAATGCTTATATAACAATGTACAATTAAAGACATGCTTCTAAACATGTATAAATTTGGTACATAAAAGAAGATATTTTAAAAAAAAGTCTTTTTTTCTTTTGTCCCTAGAATGAAAATCAATTTAGGACCTCACTGGCTTTCATTGTATTGAGCAAAAACAATTATTTTTATCATTTTATTTTATTTTTAATTTATTTTTATTTTTATTTTTATTTTTTATTTATTTATTTATTTATTTATTTATTTATTTATGATTATTTTATTTTTATATTTATTTATTTATTTTTTAATTTGTTTATTTATTATTTTTATTTTATGATTATTTTATTTTATTATTTTATTTTGCCATGTTAGTTGCAGTGTGAGTTTGTGTTGAATATTTCTCTTAATTTGTGCACTGAATTCCACCCAAAATCCTTTTGTTTAGCATTAGATAGAAATATAGGGTTGTTTACACTGACAGAAATGTGGCCAAGTTGCTGTATTGTTGATTACTAACAGGTGTCCCTACTTGACTACCGTATCACTGTTGGCCATTGCTGCTCATTTGCATAAAGCAAAATTTTGTTGCATAGCCAGCAGTTGCTGTGTCGAAAAATTAGCTGAAATCACCTTTCTTTAGCTTCCATAAACTAGCATTTTGGAATATACACACAACATAAACAATGGTTTAGTGATAACACTGTAGTCTACTGGAAATGCTGTAGTTTCAGTCACTTTTAGAAGAGCGCTCGCCACTTTCCTCCCAGCGTCCTCCTGTGTCACCTGATAACAGGAGCCTGTCTCACCCGTCAACACTCTTGTTTTCCCTGGAAGCTTCCAAAACAACAGGAAATTAAACTAGAACTGTGTGCCAAGCACTTGGACTTTTCATTTCAAAACAACAATTTTACTGATATCTTTAATGAAAATCAGCAGGGTCAGCGAGATAAAGCTCCACCGAGAGACCCCTCGGAGCCAACACGCTCTAATCATCTGATTTCCAGAGTTTGGGGTGGTTTGTGGCTGAATCAGTGTTTGCCCAACATAAGTGCTTCGCCGTGACTCGAGATCGCGATCTTCAATCAAGAGCAAATTGGCGGTTTGACCGAATGTGTAGATTGGAGGACGGACGGGGCGAAATTTTAATACTTGCAGACTAATTGCGATTAGAATCACATTTGCTTTAATTCGAGCGGCGCATGATGAAAGAGAAGCTCAGGACCTGAGCGTGGCCGTCATTAGCCGTGCCGACCGGTCCTCAGACTTTCCACCAGCTTCTGTGGCTCTGCGTTCTCCTGTATTAATTTCCTCTGCGTTTTACAGTGACATTCACTGAAGGTCATCGGGCGTCTCTCTTTCTCTCTCTCTCACTCTGTCTCTCTCTTTCTCTCTCAGAGTGCCTGATGTTCATCAGGGCCTTCAGCCAAGCTGAGCTCCTATGCGTGATTTGGGCTGCGTGTTTTGTACGCCATCCAAGCAAGAACGGCACTGCTGACAAATGTTGTAATGAGTCTCGTCTTGGCATCAGTCTGGCCACCTGAGTGAAAGGCTCTGCACTCATCTGTTCTTGTACCTCCCTCTACATCCACACTTCCTGTTGCACTAATGCTGGTTCACTATAGGAGAAATAACTTGTCTTTTGATGTGAACATCTAAGTGAACAAACAAATGGCATTTGGAACAAATTGGACTTCTGTAATGTGAAATATTTCTGGGTGAAACAGAATTTGCAACAAGAAAAAAAATGTATTTTATCCATTTGGAATTGATTGGATTGTAAAAAGTAGGGTTGCACCATTCTTTGAATTGAATTGAGAATGCCTTTTAAATTACAGTTTGGTTCTTAAATTTGAATTGAATTCGGAATATAAGGAAGAATCAGAATTTTAGTGTAAGGAAGTACAAATAAAATTGGTTTAAAAGAATGTCGGTAAAAAAAAGCCTTCCAGTGCTTCAGTCATTGTGAAAAAAAGTCTTAAAGGGTTAGTTCAAACAAAAATTAAAATAATGTCATTTATTACTCACTCTCATGCCGTTCCACACCTGTAAGACCTTCGTTCATCTTCTGAACACAAATTAAGATATTTTTGTTGAAATCCGATGGCTCAGTGAGGCCTCCATAGCCAGCAATGACATTTCCTCTCAAGATCCATTAATGTACTAAAAACATATTTAAATCAGTTCATGTGAGTACAGTGGTTCAATATTAATATTATAAAGCGTCGAGAATATTTTTGGTGTGCCAAAAAAAACAAAATAACGACTGATAATACGGCTAATAAGTTGGAAGATAGATAGATAGATAGATAGATAGATAGATAGATAGATAGATAGACAGAGAACGATTGATTGATTGATTGATTGATTGATTGATTGATTGATTGATTGGTTGATCGATGAATCGATTGATTGATTATATATTTGGATAGTAAATAAAAAAATAAAAAAAACACTTCCCAGAAAACATTTCCCAGAATGCATTACCTGTGTTGGTTTTCTTTGAATTACAGTTCAGTAAATTCTTACTGTCAATTCAAATTCCAGTTCACTTTCCTGTAGGGTGTGTTCAATTCAAATCACATTTCAACTTTATGAATATCTCAAGATTATGAAGAATGTTTGTTTTCTTTGGAATAACATGCATTGATCGTTCATAATAAGAAAGCGCATAGGGTCCGTTTTGATCTCATGTTGACTTTGACTTGAAAAGCACATAGTGTCCTCGTGAATTTTAGCTTTGACTCCCTCAACTGCTTGTGTAACATCTCCTCTTTTGCATCCACGTTTTATTTTGTCAAACAAGAAATGCTGGTCTCCTATAAAGGAGAGTATGCTGTAATTCAGAGCTTTGGACATGTCCTGATGTCTATGACCTCTCTTCCATTTCTGCAAGATGGATCTAGCCACATGCTGCGGGAGACCAGCTTTCATGTTTTTTTTCCTTTCCTTTTCTTTTCCAGAACCCTTCCAGCCGAACAGCCACAGTTAGTTTAGCGGTTCCCACTCTGACGCGCTCTCGGCCCGGCTCACTCTGTCTACATGCCAGTGCTTTCCGCAGCCAGCAAATCATTACATGGGGAGCCCTGCCAAAGTTTTAAATACCAGAAAATAACACCATTTACCACATGCAGGGCAATTATTTCTGTGAAAAATTACCCAGGGGTTTTTATTTGTGATAAACCCCCCTTTCTTAACAGAGAAAGACGATGCGTAGCCGACTCTTTCAGGTCCACGCGAAACTCCTCATTAATATTTATGGCCTGCTTTGCAAAGAAACAGTGATAAGCACTGGATGAATATTAAGTTTGACTTTATTTAAAAAACGCATTAAAAATATTCACTAAATTAAAGAAAGAAAGAGGGCGAAAACCTTTAAAGAAAGGTAAAGAAAAGCATAGACTGCTTTGTGAAGAGGTTAAATAGTTCATTTTGCACAGGCGGAGGAGAGAAGCTAACTTTCAGACCGAGTGAATGAGACAAACTCACAGTGAAGTCGGCAGCGAATCAATAAAATGTGGAATATTGCGGTAGGTGCCCACATGGCCTTCCTGTCATTTCGAGGCCGAATTGCCTGCTCTTTGTTTTGGTGTGGCAGACAATCCTTGAGTTGTCTGACTGTAGGATGACAGGGGCTTCTCTTTTCATGCTATAAATATGAATTAGTAGAGTGTACATCTCCATTCAAGAAAGCACAGAGCTGTTGCATCCTGCATGAGATATCGCACTAACATCCATCCAAATGCATGCATTTCACTCGAGTTATAGTGTTGAGACTGTTGTAGAGTATCATTGTGATATGAAATGAACAATTTATTCATCCTTCTAAGAAGCTCTGCACATTTTGGGGAAAAATCTATTTGAGATTTGTCTGATAAAAATTACGATTTCGTTTTAAATGACGATTAATAAATTTCAGGTTTGAAGTGCTCATTTGTAGGGATTTGCAATCAGTAATATAATCTCTTAGATCACACATTTTTGGTAACGTAATCTGGCTATTTTTGGATTACATTTAGATTACTTTTGTGCTAACCCTTATTTGATGTCACATATATTGTAGGATAATCTTGTACTATTTTGACAGATACAAAGAAAAAATATATTCCCAAAAATATATTCCCTCAGTTCTTTTTAAAGTGCAATGTACCGGCAGTTAATACTTCAAAATACTAACACTAATGTACCTGTTAGTATTTGCTGATAGTAACACTGAATAAAACAAAATCACATATTATGATTTTAAAACATATTTACTCTGTACATCCAGTGGTTAAAGGCTGTGTTCCCCTCCATTTTCCATAATTTCTTGTTGTTGCTGATTTCTGTGCACGATTCCACACCCATCCCCCTCACCGCCGGAAAAACTCAAAGAATCACAAACTGAACGAATATAAGCGGCAGGTTTATTATGAAAAAATTATAAATGTTAAAAAATAAAAAATTAGGAGAATCAATGAATTGTGAACAACTTATTGCCATTGTGTAAATAATATGTAATCATGTAATTCATAAAAAAATAATTGTAGTCTGATTACGAGTATTTTAAAAAGTAGTTTACTCTAATTACAAGTACTTGATTTTTGAAACCTGATTACGTAATCCAGATTATATGTAATCCGTTACTACCCAGCTCTGTATATATATATATATATATATATACAGACTGTAAAATACTACTACTAATAATGATAATTATAAAATATAAAAATTACTGAATAAAAACAAATGAAGAAATACCTGTATTACTAAGAAATAAGGAAAATAAAGTATTTAAGAAAAATATAAGACTATAAGAAGATAAAAATAAATAAGTATTATAAATATAATAAAATTAATAATAATTTTACTTTTTACTACAACTGTAAAATTACTATATATATGTTTTAATTTCTTATTTTTTAAATGATAAACCATCAAACTTTTATTTTGAAGGAAAACATTCATCTTCAGTAGGGGTGCTCGATTCCAGGTTTTATGGAGTCGACTCCGACTCCCGACTCCCACTGTAGGAGTCGATGGAATCGACTCCTCGACTCTATTTACTATACATCAAAACAGGGTCGTAAATAAGCAAAATGGCAGTCCTTACATACTTAATTAATTCATTTTTCCCTGGCACGAAGCATTAAAATCCCCTAAAACAAAACGCGTTTAGCGTGACTGTCCAAATCAGTCCAATTTAGCGATGATTTGATGAGTAGCTAACTGCTGATACCTAATTTTACAGAGAGAAAAGTCACGAAAAACATGAGGTTGAATATTATGTCAGAATTAAATTAACGAGTAAGAAGATTCTTTATTCATCTCATTATAATGGTCGCGTGATGGCGCTAACATTGTCTTAAAAAGTGCTTGGACATGAGAGTTAAAGATACTTTAATTAATACAATACATACAAAAATGCGTACAATAATGTACACTTATTGATGTGTTTATTGTTGATCTGAGTTTTTTTTAAATTTATGGTTAGTTTAATGATTATGAACACGGTTAAACATGGAAAATCAAATCTATTTATAAGCTACCATCAATACTAAAGCTGGCACGGAGGTATGTATAATTACAAACTAAAGTCAATTTGACTGTTATATCTATTTCTAAAGTAAGCTACATGTAGGATAATGTATGTGACAAAGTTTCTGCAGCAGCTCTCTGACGCGATTCGTCAGTGTCCAAATTCCTCGCTTCATTTAATTCACTCCTTGCTTCTAGTGCACTCAACTGCCATGCACTAAATAGGAGAATCAGTAAACAAGTGAGCGATTTCGGACACACCGAGAGTCGATTCCTGTGCTGGAGTCGATCCCGAATCTGGGGCTATTCAGAGTTGAGGAATCGACTCTTTTGGCGTCGACTCCCCATCACTAATCTTCAGAACACAAATTAAGATCTTTTTGTAAAATCTGAGAGCTTTCTGTCCCTCCATAGATAGCTATGCGACTACCACTTTGACTCTTCAAAAAGTTCATAAAGAGATCTTAAAACTAATCCATATAATTTAAGCGGTTTAGTCCAAATTTTCTTAAGAGACTCGATCGCTTTTTATGATGAACAGTTTGAATTTAGGCTTTTATTCACATATAAACATTCATCAAGGCACACATCAGATGTTGGACATCGGAAGCTCGAGCACGTTTGCACGACGTGTGAGAACCTACGAGGTTCATTCTCGTGTGTTCTGCAGCACGTTTGAGCTTTCACAAGAGGTTTGTTTTCATCCGTCAAGCAGGTTCAGTTGAGCTTCTGTTTATGTTCGCTGATCAATGTTTATATGTGAATAAAAGCCTAAATTAAATCTGTTCATCAAGCGATCAAGTCTCTTTAGAAAATTTGGACTAAACTGTTCAATTCATATGGATTAGTTTTACAATCTCTTTATGAACTTTTTGAAGAGACAAAGTGGTAGTCGCATAGCTGTCTATGGAGGGACAAATATATCTTAATTTGTGTTCCGAAGATGAACAGAAGTCTTACGGGTGTGGAACGACATGAGGGTGAGTAATTAATGACAGAATTTTCATTTTTGGGTGAGCTAACCCTTTAAAGCAACCCAAACTCAGAGCAGATGGATTTTGTGTGAAGCACCATTTACTGCGAACCGAGCCACTCTGAGATTCTAGAAACAGGTGGATAACAAGCTGCTCGCATGTAAGAACATAGTGCCGCACTTGACTCTGAAACACGCAGTGCATATCGACTATTGAATTAAATCACAGTTTTTGGAATTTGATAATCATGCTTTTTTAAGTCATATCACGATTTTAGTTTAATTTTGATTCATTGTACACTACTTCTAAATCATTGATAACATATGACGTTGTATATGACCCCTTTGAGAGTGTTAGTTGTTTGATGGCACAATTCCTTTTCTTTTTGAGCAGAGTTGTCCAAAAAGTCAAGACATTTCCACTGCAGTGACATTTATATCTATTGGCTCTAGTCCTGTTGAATGCATCATGACAACTCAAAGATTAGTTATCTGGTAGTTTGGACATGTAGTGAAGAATATTACATGTGTGCCCCAAATGAGACATTGCAGCTAATGTTTTATGACACTAGTTGGAACAGCGTTGGAACAGAATCTGTCGGGAATATTGCACTTAATGTTCGGCTTGTGGACAGTTTCTCTCTCTCTTCATGAAATGTAGCTGATCTCATCAGGTCATGTGGTCCTATACAAATATAAAATGTACGCACTTAATTTTATCCAGAGACTTATGATTAGTTTTCATTGTGTTTGAATGTACCAATCGTTTGCACACTCATGATTTGAACATACAACCTTTTTGAGTACCAGTTCAGTTCTTAGGCTACACCAGTTGTCTATAATTACTCCATCTACAGAGGGTTGAACAATGTGCGATCAGTCCTGACGTGACTCTGGGGTGATTGTGTGGATGAATGCAGCAGTAGTTGTGTTGTAAGATGGATCCTGTGGTGCAGGCTGGGCTGAGGATCAGGGGGCTCCTAGTGAGATGGTAGGATAGCGCTGGATTCTCGCTGTGTCTCCGCCCCCAAGATCTCTCTTCAGGCTTTACGCCACTGCTCATTAACTCTCATAATAAAAAAGCACAGCCATGTAGAGATCATACTGACTGCAGCATGTAGTTAGAGGAGTTAAACCCTGCTGTAAATCTTTCATATGTGAGCAGAGGCCTTCCTGCTGATTCCTGTAGTACTTCTTTTATGAACAGCTTGGTGTTGCCTTGAGTATCTGAGCATGCAGAACTATGTAGTGTACGGTGTCTTCTGTCGTTTTCTTCTTCTACAGTTTCTTTTGTATCTATCAGATCTATCGATCTATTAATCAATCTATCGGATCTATTGGTCTATCGATCTATCGTTCTATCGGATCTATCAATCTATCTTTCGTTTGTTCTATCTATCTATCTATCTATCTATCTATCTATCTGTCACTTTCTTCTTCTACAGTATCTATTGGATCTATCAGATCTATCGATCTATTAATTGTTCTATCAGATCTAATTATCTATCGTTGTATCAGATCTATCGGATCTATCAATCTATCTTTCGTTTGTTCTATCTATCGTTCGTTCGTTTGTTCCTTCCTTCCTTCCTTCCTTCCTTCCTTCCTTCCGTCCGTCTATCTCGATCTATCGTTCATTATTTCTATCGTTCTGTCTATCATTTGTTCGTTTTATCTATCTATCTGTCTATCTATCTATCTATCTATCTATCTATTGTAATGCCTATAAACCTTTAAAATTTCAAGGCTTTTAAAAAAGGCTTTGTGAAGCCAACATTTAAAGTCTGTATTGACAAATTTAGCTTTTTTTGAATTTCAATTTATTTTAATTTTACTTCCATTAAAATTTGAAATTAATCTGCATCCTATTTACCTCGATTCAGATCTTAAATATAGAGCCGTTTTACTTAAGATACCTTCAAAGGAGCGAGCAAAGATGAGCCCATCGCACATGCAGATTGATTTTTACTTTTTTTTTTCTTCTTACTTACATTTAGATATTTAAAATTACAATATGTAAGAATTTTGCAGTAAAATATCCAAAAACCACTAGGCCAGTGTTATATATTTTGTTCACTTGAGTACTTACAATATCCCAAATGTTTCCAACTATTTGTAAATCTTGAGAAAATTGCAATTTTAACCAAGGCTCCAGGACGTGTGAGGAGTCGCCTATGAATTGCATCATACCCGCGTTATCCTCGATTTCCGGTTTTATTTTGTAGAAACCATGGAAACACCAAAGACGCTTTAATATATTACATGTTTTAATAGATAAGGGAACAACTGTTTTGATATATTTCTAGACAGAAAAGTAATTATTGTTATATAGCTCAACACGTTTAGTCTTATTGTTTAAATCTAATTTTCTTGATTTTTTGCGAGTACTATGCTTTACCATGCCTCAGAGAAAAACACTATTTTGTCAAGTAGCTAACATAGCATAATCAGATGCAACTTTATTTTTAGTAACAGTAATACAGCATTTTCTCCATCATACAATACGTTTTAAAATTAATTGCATGCCATTTATCAACACAAGCCATCCAGCATTTAATATGATATTCTAAAATCGATCTGTCTTACTGCAGTGTGCAACAAGTGTCTCACAGCAGCCGCCGAGCAAACGCACAGAATAACGTTATAACATCATTTTCAACACACTCAAATGTATCTAATAGGATAAACAGAGCTGTGTTACCTCATACTCATGACCGGAAAAGCGGAAGCAGCGCCGGCGACTGTGGCATAATAAAAGTTCCGCTGCTCGCGGCGTGTTGCGCAATCGCTCCATAGGCCTCGTTCAGCTCCCACAACACTCGGTCCTGCTCTGCTTCATACTACAGTAACATTAATAATCGCATCCATGAACATGATTTCTGCCCGAGTCCTATCCCGATTATTTTTCCACCGGCTGTGAGGTGAAGACCACATGTCCCAAGATTCCGCGCTCAAACTTGCCGTCATCAAGCTACGCCTTTGTTTTGAATAGGCCTCTAGCAACCTCTAGCAGACAGAAAACTAAACAACGTTCAGCATAAAGCCTATTGGTAGTAAAATCCACATACATTTGAAATTAACTTGAAGGTCCCCTAGAGGTTGTTTAGAGTACTGCACATGCTGGTCAAGCATTCGCCCCATGTTTGCATTCTCGCGTACAATGTCTTTCTTGTCTAACAAACCAGACCTCTTGTCCGCCTCCTGTCTATTGCTGAAGCTCACAGAGATAATATCTGAGAATCCGTTAGCAATCGGGCCCTGTTGTCTGAGTTAAGACGTTTAATCGTCCGGCTCTCCCTTTGCCGCAGTCTCTCCGGGCCGGCTGTCAGAATCGCACCAACCTCCCCATCACAATGTCAGCACCGTGAGACTCTGGGGCCGGATTGTTCTCCTCCTCATGTCTGCTGCAAATACACACACAGCAGAAGTCTTGTGGGAAGGCGCAAGTGTGGCGGCTGGGTCCCATTAGAGCCCCGCTCCACCCCGCACCAGAGGGAGAGCAGCGCCTGCCAAGCATAGGAGCTTTTCCTCGCTATCAGCTGGAGGTAGCGCGCAGCCGCTAATTGATTGCAGCTGTGCCGTTTAGCGGTTAAAACATGATTTGAGGTGTCAAAGATCAAACATGCAGAGGTTTTGTTAATAGCCCAAAGGGTGTGTGTTTGTGCGTAACTGTGTGAGGGAGTTACATAATTGTGAGGAAATGAGGTTTCAAAGAGTGTGTGTGTGATGAAAGTCTATCAAGCATTAGCAGAGTAAGTACGGATGTCAGGTGAGTTTTGTTTTTGCATGATCCAGCGTCTTGTTTTGCAGCGAGCCAAGAAAATATTGTATATTATCAAAGCAGCTGTCAGCTTCGTGGATCCACCATGTTTGCATGCGTTCCTGCCCAGGGCTTCACAAGTCTTCTCTCTCTTTCCATCTAAATCCTCTCTGCTTCCTTTTCCCACACCGTAATCCACAATTAAGGTGGAATTTCAGATTTTGTGGCTTAGCATATTTTGAAGAACGAGGCTACTAGCTCTGCAGAAGAAGCGGGTGGTAACGGTCGACCCTGGATGAATTACTGGTGGCAGGTTTCTTGAAAGCGTTGTCAACAGAATGAGCAGCCAGACCTGCTGTAGAGCTTCAGACTGGTTGTATTCTGCTGAGCCAGATCTAGCATTATCTGAAATGAATGTAGAACAAAACACATGTAAAACCTCAATTATTTAGCGTCAGCACTTTGTTTTACGTTTGTTTTGCAGGGCATTTGCTAACACATATGGGTTAACTGATGAGATGCTTAATGTCTCAGAGCTTTACAGTCCGTATTGTTCTTCTTTTATCTGATGGCGTTTCATCTTCACTTCATCAGAATGGTCAAATTGAATTTGAATGAATTTGACTGTCTATAAGAAGTCAAAACGAGACAAAAAGACTTTGAAATTGCATTGTTTGGCAGACCAAAACTCTTTTTTTCTAGTTCTTGCTTTAGATGAAATGGAAACCATAACAATGAATGATAGGCAGTTTGAAATGATCAAATTAGCTAAAATAAGCATGTTTATGTTTAGAATCATTAGGTTGATACTGCAAGCAAGTAACTTCAAAGGTAGTGTGACCAGATTTCTCATGGTGGAATACGGTACGGGATGGACAGGAGCCCCCACCCCAATATTTCATGATATGAGAAATTTTATTTCATGATAACGATATATATCATATAGTTATTTTATTTTTGTTATATAAAAAAGAACAAAGAAGCAAATTGCAAACAATAGGACAAATATGATAAGAGTTACAAATTAAATAAACTATGTTTTTCAGGTACAGTAGGTTTATTTAACATGTATACATTTATTTAATATCTTTTGTTGTTTGAGTAACATTAATGACATACTGGTATTTTAGGCTGTTGTCACTTTAAGTTGATTAGGCTATTCTCGCATGACAAAAGCGACTCGCTTTTAAATGATCACATAGCAAAGACAATTTAGGAAAGAAAAAATAACAAAACATGATTTTTTCATAACAAGTCAGGACACTAAAAATAGAGCTGAAATACGGTACTGTCCAGGGAAAAACGGGATTTCTGGTCACCCTATTCAAAGGCTTTTTATTTCTCTCTCTCTCTCTCTCTCTCTCTCTCTCTCTCTCTCTCATATATATATATATAATTTTTTTTATTTTATTTTTTTTATATTTATCTTAATACTTTTAAATTCATTTAAATAAATTTTAACTTTTTAGGTTCATGAATAATTTGCTAACATTAGCTGAAAACAAAATAGTAATAGTGTCTCATATGTCATGCAGCCCAATAAAATAAATGGCTCTCTTTAGCACTACCAAATATTTCAAACTAGTGATATCTATTTTAAATTGTTTATTAAACCATAATAAATTCTTACTGTTTACGGAATAAAATATAGCTATATACATGCAATATACACACTAGGGGTGCAACGGTTCTCTGTAGAAAATCGAACCGTACCGTATTCCACTTACGGTTCGGCACGCACTTGCATCGCGTTCATTTCGAATGACGACACATCAAGGTTTGTTGACAACAGCAACGTGTAAAACAGACAGAGTTCGGATAATGTATGTTTCAGTCGATGAATACGCATTCTGGCTTCCCAAAACGTTACAAAAGCGATGATGAAAGCGTGGACAAAACTAACTGTCACTCTCTGTAAACTTGGTTCACTGCGAGTGCCGTATGCTCGAATATGAGCAGTCATTTACGGCGTCATCACCCGGGTGTTGATGGCGCACGAGTGCAGGTGAGACCTGAACAGCGCGCATTGCTATCTGTGTGTAAACTAAACTCATTTAAGCCTTGCTAATTTAAACATTCAAGAGCAAGACGCGAAAGAGAACTCGCGCGCGCTGTGAGAAGATTCGTGTGTGCGCTCATCCGAAGCGCGCACGCCCTTTATCTCAGACAGCGCGCAAATATGGATTTCTCTTTTAAGTCATGCGTTTGAACGGACAAATTCACACAAAAAGTATGTCAACATGCCCGTCTTGGCAAGTATCCAAACAAACATAGTCGGTTATGTCTTGAGTGAATGTATAACAGTTGAAAAAATCGTGCATTATGTCTTAAAGGGAAAGAAGCCTATTCCTGCTGCCTGTGTTTTTAATGTTAATTAAATGCAACAAATTACAAAGAAATCACTCACTGCTCTTGACTGAATAGCTTTTGTAACTAAATAATGATTAATCTTTATTTAATTTATACAGTAAAGATAACATGCAGTGTTATTTTATATTTGATTATTTTATTTATTTTCTGTACCTGAAAACTACTGTTAGATACCTGAAAAGCACTGTTTATTTTATTTGAATCTTTGCTCTATTGTATTGATTTGTGCTGTTGCTTGTAGTTTGATTATTTGTTCTTATTTTCTTCATTTTAATTTGACAGTAGTCCTTTTTTCTCTGAACATAGCACATACGAAACCGTGAGCCTCAAACCGTGAGCCTAAAACCGTGATACAAACCGAACTGTGAGCAATTTCAACCGTTGCACCCCTAATACACACACCTTTTACTATATATTAGGGGTGAAACAATATATTGTGTCACAATATCTTTTAATACAAAAATGCAACAATATGTATCGTGGATACTGACAGTCTTTATTGTATATAGTTCACCCAAAATAAATTACTGTGTGAGGGGAAAAAAATCTAGTTTACCGAGTTTTAGTATCAGTACTACATTGAACTACTATATATAATGTTGAATATAATGTATAATAATGCAATGGGGGGTATATTTGTGGGTCCTGATAATGCCAAATGTCTTGTGTTGCCAGTAAAATATGGCCTACATTATTTTAAATATATCTAGCCAATGACAGAGGGCAAGCATATTAGTATTTTCCTGTATTTTCAGCTTCAGAATCATGAATATTTTTATTCTGGTGTAACCAAGCCTGTTTATTTCCGCCCCCAATGTAATACCGAATTTAGCATTTTAATCAACAGTTAGTTTTTTGTTAACCTTTTACCATATGCCTTGAAGTATCGCAATAATATCGTATCATGAGTTCAGTATCGTGATATGTATCGAATCGTGACATGAGGGTATCGTTACATCCCTACGTTTTATTTTAAGGTTTTCTGTTAAATTTACCTGTGTCCATTTGTTGAAAGTGTGTAGTTGTGGGTGCTGTGTATACGTGATGGTTCGCTGTTCTCTTTTGTAACATCTCGCAGAACGCTTCAACAACAACCGTGACTTGTTCAAGCTTGTTAGCTTGTCATTTAAACCTTGTGAGGCGTCCTCTCCTCTAATAAGCATTCTACCTATCAGGGAAATATGATTTTTGAGTGTGATAACACCATATCGCTTTTGGGGGGAAAACACACAGTATATGCATAAATATGAATGAAGGAGTGGTTTTGACTGGCTTGCCTCAGATATTTCCAGGTGAAACCATCTCTCCTGGATTGACATGCATAAACACAGTAATGCATAAATACATATGTAATATATGGAAAAACATTCCCAGATGTTTTACTTTATGTGGGCAAAGACTTTCACTACTCTGTAATCATTGGCAGCAAAATGACACCGCATGCAAATGGCGTGAGATGTTTGCCCTCAAATATTCGCACAAAGCCGGAGAAGATGATCCTCTAATTGGTACAGCAGCCATTTGGCCGAGTTCCAGTCTATCAATTACTTTCGCTTCTTTTCTGAAGTAATAGAGTGTAATTGCGATTCTTTTGCTCTTATTAATAGGATGCAGATGCCGCGGTGGGGTAACACAATGCCGGCGACTGCGGCGGCCAGCCGTTTGGAAGTTATTTCAAAGACGAAAGCGTATGCGGACTCCCTCTGCGCAGATCTTCATTGCTCTCTTGCAGTTCCTTTCAAGCGCTCTCTTTCTCTGCCCCTATCTCTCTCTCTCTCTCTCTGTCTATCGTTCTCGTTCTCTCCCGTGGTGACTGACAGTCTCTCTGATGCACTCCCCCCATTTCATCGCACAGCAAATCAAATATGACAGCGAGGACTGTAGACATAATGGAGAATGTTAGGAAAGAGCGCTACTGTACACACACACAAATAGCCGCAGGCTTAATTGAACAGCGCTGCCCATGACCCGAACACTTCCAGAAGCCTGCAGGATGTGCTACGGGTTGTACTTCACTCTTTTATTTAGTGTCAGATTTGCTAAAGCCCCCGTTGGAGCAAAAACCTCCTGAAACATGACGTCGGTTTAAAAAAAACCCTATAAAACAGACAAAAAGGAAGAGCCGTGACCAATCGCAGGCAGAGTCAGCGCTTTAAGTTTAATTAATTAAATGCTAAGCTCCGTTGCTCACGAAGTTGCGGCGAATCAAACGCCGTCTTCCCGAGGGCTGTTTTTTTTTTTTTTTTTTTTTTTTTGCTTTGTTAGCAGTGGGTCGGTTGTGAATATGCCCTTTCAGAGCTCATAGAGTTGGGTTTGAGAGCTATCTCGTCGCATCGCCACGCCGCTGTCTTTTTTGAATAATGGCACTGATAATTTGAGCCACTTCAGTGAAAGAGAGGCGTTGATGCTGAGTAAATAGGCTGATTGGGGAGAGATGAAGGTCAGTCCCACTGCAGGTGACAAAACAGTGAATCACAGCCACCCGCTCTGCTCTATCCATCATTTCGTTCCTTCCTTTTATCCTCCTCCTCTCTTCACAACCTCCCGTTCCCCCTGCCTCCAAAGAACTTAAAAAGAACACAAATGAATCTTGCTATGAGATGTTTTTTTTTCTTGATTCGATCATATCAGCCTTCCTACAAAGTATTTCATCAGAACTCATTTGCAAAACAGAGTTCTCTTTTAAAGTCAGCATGAAATCAGATTCTGTTTACGTGGAACGCTCTTCTGTGAAAACAAAAGGTGGATTTGCCGTTCAAAAGTTTGGAGTCGGAAGGAAAAAAAACACCTTATTTATTTGATCAAAATACAGTAAAACAGAGATATTGTGAAATAAATATTATGACAGTTTAAAATAATTGTTTTCTATTTCAATTTATTTTAAATTGTAATTTATTCCTGTGATGACAAAGCTAAATTTTCAGCATTATTACTTAAGTGTTCAGTGTCACATGATCCTTCATAAATCATTCTAATATGCTGATTGGTGAAACAGGTGAAAACATTCACTAGCTATGTTTCCATCCAAAGCTGCAAATTTAACTAATGTGCAAAATTGGAATATTGCATAAAACATTTGCGAATAAAGCACTGTTTCCATTCAGTAAGTCGAAGAAAACAAAATCGTCACTTCCTGATAAACTGCCGCTAAATATCACTAAGATGCTTGCTGCAGTTGGAGAAGCCACTATGGCCTGGCTTCACAGACAGGGCTTAGCCTAAGCGAGAACTAGGCCTTACTCCAATTAGGATATTTAAATAGCTTTTATAAACGTTCACTAGAAAAAAAACATTACTGTTGTGCATCTTGAGACAAAACAATACCACTGACATATTTTAAGATATGCCAGTACAAGTTGCTTTCAGTTAAAAAAAGCTCAAACATGCATTTTAGTCTAGGACTTGTCTGTGAAGCCGGAGGTAAATATAATAATTTTTGTAAATAATAAATTACTTGCACCTCAGAGCGTGCAGACGAAACGCAATAAATTAATCTACTTTTGTAGGCGGATTCCTGCTGTTTGGAAACACAGTCGTGAAAGACATTTCTTGTAGGTAATTATACTGAACCGCTTTGACAACAGACTTTTCTCAGGCATTTCAGAACAACCAAAACAGCATTTCAGATGCTGTGCAATGAGATCGGTCAGCTGGTTAGTCCAGTTATGCCGTCCCATCACGACGTCACATGTCTTTTTTTATGGGCATCGAGGAATTTATTCAGTGTTATCATCATAGTTTATGCACTTTTCTTGTCGGATAAAAAGTTTATCTGACTCAGTTGAGTGCATACGTTTTTTTTTATGCACGTTTTTAGAATTTATGCGCATTTTGGCATTTCCATCCAGCAGTTTTTTTTATGCGATATCCTAAAATGCGCATAAAAATAGGTGGATGAAACATAGCTACTGATGCTCCAGAAGGAATGCCAGGGGGTGAAAACTTTTTTGAATTTAAAAATGAGGTAAATTGTACTTATTTTGTCTTCTGGGAAACATGTAAGTAGCTTCTGAATAGCTATACTAAATAAAAATATGATCTTTAAACATAATAAGAAAAAATCACATTGTCATTCTGTTCAAAAGTTATCACCTCTTAAAGGGTTAGTTCACCCAAAAATGAAAATTATCCCATGATTTGCTCACCCTCAAGCCATCATAGGTGTATATTTTTAAAAATATCCTTAGTCCTCCGAGGTTTATAATGGTTATGAATTACTTTGATAATGCATCCATCCATAATCAAAGTAATGAATATGGCTCCAGTGGGTTAATGCATTTTTGTAAGAAAAATATCCATATTTAAAACTTTATAAATTCAAATATCTAGCTTCCGGCGGACGGCCGTATGCATACTGTGTAAGCTGATTTGGGCAGAAGAGCAACCTTTGACCCGATGCAATAATGAGAGGTGCAGAGGAGAGAGCAAAACAAAACACCGGTCACGAATTAGAAGTCTAAAATGAGAAATTTTAAAGAGAAATGTTGGAGGATTTTGATATAAGAGAAGAGGAGCTTGAGTTTGTTGCCCAGTCCTATTTGTTTGAACCGCAAGAAGCGTCTAAGCTTATGATACTCCTACATCCTGCGTCATATATCGCATCAGAAGATTACTCATTTGGCGCAAGTCGAGTTGCGTACGGTCATCTGCCGGAAGCTAGTTATTTGAATTTATAAAGCTTTAAATATGGATATTTTTCTTACAAAAACGCATCGCTTCGCTTCAAAAGGCCTTTATTAACCCACTGGAGCCGTATGGATTACTTTGATTATGGATGGATGCAATTTATTTATTTTTTTTTGTTCAAAATGCGGGCCCCCATTAACAACCATTATAAACCTTGGAGGACTAAGGATATTTTTAAATTTATCTCCGATTGTGTTTGTCTGAAAGAAGATAGTCATATACCCCTAGGATGGCTTGAGGGTGATTAAATCATGGGATAATTTTCATTTTTTGGTGAACTATCCCTTTAATGCATTGCATTTTCATTCTGAAGCATCAGTGAATGTTTTCACCTTTTTTAATAGTTGTGTTTGAGTCCCTCAGTTGTCTTCAGTGTGAAAAGATGGATCTCAAACCATACAGCCACTGCTGGAAAGGGTTAAAATATGCAAATAATGCTGGAAACCAAAGAATTTGCAGGACTTGTTTTTTTCTTTCTTTTTTTCTGAAGAACATTGAGCAGTTTAACTCTTCAGACAAACAAGGGACTCATGAACATCTATCACAAAACATAAAAACACCTGTGGATCATCCATGTACTGGCACACAGTATTAGGAATCAAGTGCATGTACTGTAAACTTTTAAACAGGGTCATTTTTATAAATTCAGCTAATATTTTTTCTTGGACTATATGTAAACATCTGTTATGTGAAACCGCTTACTCAGGACAGTACTAAATAAAAAAAATAACATGCATGTTTTATGATCCCACATATTTTGTTAAAATAAAACTCTTTGAAGATTCTGCAAGATTTATGACCACAACTGTATATACTGTATATTAGTCACTGAAAATCCTTACATCTGCATTCATTTGAGAATTAATGTCCTATTCATAAAAAGTTATTTTGATTACAATCTTTTTTTTTTTTTTGTACATAAATCACTTAGGGTCTGAATGGTTTGTGTGGATCAGACTGATCAAGTTCTCAGGTTGGTTGTTGGTAGTGTTTAACAGCTTGCTGAAGTGGGAAATTATCACTGAATAATGACTAAAATTTTGCTATGATGTATCTTCAGATGAAAGAACATTTGGGAAATGGTTTTCACTTGGAAAAACACCGTATTATGAATGCAAAATGGATTTCATGTTGACTTTGAAAAGTGAGTTCATTTTCAATTCAATTCATCACAGATTAGTTTGTTTATTTAAGTGCTCTGTCCCACCAAATGGATGTAGTTGGACTTCCTGTGCAGCACGGTTTACATCCTCCCAGCTCGGCTTGCGCTGGAAACTGCAGTTGGCCTTAAGGAACAAGTGTGGAATGATAAAGTAAGAGCTGTAGTTGTGAATAAATTGGCATCATTAGTGTCTCACTCAAGTTCATGACATCAGAGATGTTACCCGTTATAGCCTACAGGAGAGAGTCAATCTAGATGCCTGCCGAGGGTACGGTGTTCTCAGCACACACCCACACTGTGAGGAGCTGCGAGACTCACTTCACACACACACACACACACACACACACACACACACGCTCAGTCTGAATCATTCAGATTTCTCCTCTGGCACTTTCAGCAAAGCATATGCGTGAGTGTCATTCACCTAATGTGAACTGAAACACTGGCTGGGATTTGATTCCGCCCGCTGAAAGCTCAAGCTCTCTTTAGCGGAGTGTTGGCGCCGGGCCGACCGCAGCTTTGAGGCCCGGGGTTACGGGGAACACAGACTTATAGAGCAGCAGTTATCAATGGGCTCATAATGACTTATTCTTGGCATTAGCTGGGAAAATATGGGACTATTATACAAATATTTTTCCAAGAAATAAAATTATAGAAGAAAGACTCTCGAGGTTGTTACACATTAGCCAGCCCACACTGAATCTGCGCCCACTGATTTCAACAGAATCGTAACGCCTGTCATTCACAAGTTCTACACATCCCCTTTGCTTGCAAGTTTGTAAAATATTTTGACTTGTTTGTGCGTTTGTTGCTACTTTCAGCTCGGTTTGACACAGTTTACCACATTTGAATCCATTTTGCAGAGGTTTTCCCCTAAAATTAGCACAGAAATGTCTGCAGATTGCATCGGTTCTGCTCATTAAGGAGAATTAAATGGGAATGTCACTTGAGGAGCTGAATAAGGTGGTTTTGATTCTGTGTAACGGTTCTGTTTCCTTAACGATTTCATTAACTATTCTCATAAGAGTCATTTAGTTTGTGGATTAGTGTGCAACCAGCAAGAACAATGCTATTTATTGTCTTTTATATAATTTTGCACTCTCCAGTCTTTTTCTCTCATCATATTCAAGACAGATTTTTAAGGCTCTCAATTCAGCATAATTTCTTTTCCTGCATGGTGATAGATTCAGTAACAAATGCTACTGTTTAGTTGTTTTATGATGTTGCAAGAATTGTTAACTAAGTAACTGTACATATAAAAATCATTTATTTTTAAGCTTTAAAAGTATTATGATTTTTAAATCTCGACAGCCGTCTCTAAAGAACACCAAACAATGGCATTATGCAACTGTGTTCAGTAGGAAACAAGGTTCACAGGTAAAAAAAAAAAAACGTATTTGTTGCAATTAATTGGCATGAGAGAGTGTGTGTGTGTGTATATGTGTGTATATATATATATATATATATATATATATATATATATATATATAATGAAAGTGAATGTTGACCATGGCTGTCTAGCTACATTAAATAGCACCTTAAATTTTAGTCTGTTCCTCACACAAAGCTATCAAATTTCTTTAGAACACATGGGATATAGTGCACAGGCTTATGGACTGCTTTTATCTTGCTTTTTTGTCCTTTATAGAGCATAGTTTCATTGTATGAAATAGAGCTAAAACACCTTGTAACTCATTGTGGGTTTAGAAAAACTTAAGGAGGTGTAAATAATGTCAGATTTCATTTTTGTGTGAACTGTTCCTTTAAGAGCTGGAACAAGTGGAATGACGGTTTGTCTCTGTATTTCTAAGCATGAATGTATGTGTGTGTGTGCGCTCAACAGATATGACGGCACTCTTGTCCCTGTACCGCAGTGAATATCTCAGTCTCTCTACTGGTTTGATGTGGTGCAGCAGACGGGTCTTAATAATTTATTTGCGTAGCAGCATTTGAACAGTGATGCTGTCTTTCTCTCTCTCTCTCTCTCTCTCTCTCTCTCTTTCACACACATGCGAGTCAGGTGTCTGTCCCACCCCACTTTCTTACCAAAACTCAAACACACGAAACACAGTTTTTTCCATCATGTATGTTAGTAAAAATGGATGGCAGTGTCTTCTTGTAGCCTGTCGGATCGTATGGGGCTTTTCTTGTAGCGACAACTCAAACTCAATTTACAGATGTTGTTGGTGTTAAACTTTCGTTTGGTCCTTCTTGTCTGTGTTTTACACCCTGAAGCGGCAAGCAGACTACTTTAAGGCTAACGAATTTATTTATATATAAGTTATTTACATATAAGAACTATATTTATATTTAACAGCCCTTAAAGTACCTTTTTCGGATATTACCTTCCATGTAGTGTGTAATATAGCTGTTTGTGAATGTAAAAGGTCTGCAAAGTTTCAAAGATCAAAGTGCACAATAAATGGAGTTATTGTCTCCCAAAAGAAAAAAAAAAAAAAAAAAAAAGAATGATCCTGTTCTCCCTGAAACAAGTCGTCAGTAATTCCAGTCTTACTACTTGCATGAACTTTCATAGGTTTGTAACAAATTTGCATAATGCCATGGTCTTTGTTGGCTCTGAAGAACATATACTTTGACTTGCCTTTAAACATTTTAGTTGTAGCTGAAGCTTGATTTGTGTTGTTGACATGACGAGAAGACCTTTTCTGCACTGCAAAAGCAAATCCACTTTTCATGCGCTTCCAAAAGGATGAGGACTCGTGCTCAAATTGATACGGTAAAACCAACGTCCTCGTTACTGTTCGTATCACTGTGTATACAAGAGGTAAGGAAGCCTCCAGAGCTGAAATTCAGGAATGGTAATGGCCAATTCATTACAACAGAATAGACCATCTGACCAATCAGAGCAGAGCAGGCTCTTAGAAAGAAAGGGTTTAGAGAGACTGAATTCAAACCGTTTCCATCAGTGTGAGAAAATGCTGCAATATTTTTGATCATGGATGCATATAAACCTATTGTAGGTGACCTCCAAAACAAAATTTTGAACCTCTATAATAGCATAATAGTGGCACTTTATCAATGATAAAATTCCGGCCTTCATTTATATATTTTTTTTTTTTTATTTTAGCCATTTAGGTATAACCATTTTGGCCCCTTCAGGTTGAAAACAACTTGTCTTTTCTACGGTTTTCGCTGTGTGTCAGTTTTATGTCCATCTTGTCCAGACTGACTAATCTGGCCCTTTTCTCCATGAACGTAAGGTTAACTCTGCGGTCATAGCCATTGGCCCCTGTGTGCTAGATTTATTGTCTCTGTGATGGTAGCTGGGTTGTGGTCAGCATGTGCACGTGGGAACCAGGGGGACCGCGGATGGGTTGTGTGTTATTGTAATGGACTCTTGCATGGGAGAATTTACCTGTAAATGTCACTCACCCCACTCCAGCAGATGACATCGATAAAAGCCCCCGTAAATCATGCGGGGAGGCCCCTACGCCCAATCCAGCAGTCAATATTGCAGCCTAATAAACATGCCAGGGGGCCGTAGTAGTCTGAGATGTGTGTTTTCAAACAAGCAGGACAATTCTTAGCAAGCTTGTCCATCTTGACGCCATTGATGGGACTCGTTGGGATCACACTTGAGAGTGAGTGTACTGTGAATTCAAGCAGTAGTGTTTATCATTATAGCTACAACATACATAAATCCAAAATCAACTAGTTAGTGTTTTGCAGGTATGGAAATACATATTTTGACAGGCAGGTGGGACATCCTATCATTGTATTCAGACCAAATGCAATGATTAGAAGAACATTTGATATACTATTGATATAAATACTAAGTTTAAACCTGTAGTCAATAATTTTATCTCTTAAAACTAATCTTTGATCATTAAAATGACATATTTAAACAGTTTTTTCCCGTGAATTTTTTTTTTCATGTCTTAAAATAGCTTGAATTTAACTCTAAAGCTTTGCTTTATTTAGTATATGTGGATCTACTATATGAATATGAAAATTAGTCCCAGCCTCCACTCAGTCACACCAGCTCAGACTACCTGAACTTTACTGTAGTAAACGCTGCACAATGGCAAGTGGAAATACTGGTTTATTTCAGCTATATATGTTTGAACCAGAAACTGATTCTGAAGAAGAAGAGCAAATTATAGGGTCATATACAAGTCAATGTATCAGATTGGTAATGCGTTTTATGTATCGCTCTCTGCAACGTAGGACACTTAACGGTAATTGATATGATTAGCCTTTGGCTTGACTACATTATCAAACAGCTAATAATGTGTTGCTAATGTTGCACAAACCATGTTCCCATTCGACATCCCAGAGTCAGACAGCTTCCTTTTAAATATCAGCATCCTTAGAAATGCTTTGAACTTCATAGAAAGTCAGTGGAGAAAAGCCCCGCCTCCACGTTGACTGGATTGGTTACATGATTGTGATGGTAGGAAACAGAGTAGAAACAATATTAAATACTTGATTTTCACCATATGACTTTTGCAGTTTAGATCAGATTTGATTTCATGCCAGTTGCAAACTATACTTCAGTCCACATGGACTGTATCTCAGATCAGCATTAGTTACAGTAGGAAAACTACTCAGGAGGAGAATTTAGCAAGAAGAGACAGTGATGTTTTTTACTCTTTGTGGATGTGGTTTTACTACCAAAACGCCCTTACCTTTTTGTTCATCCAGTGGTATATTTTCAGCATTTTCCATATAGGAAGTGTCTAGAGTTCCCTGTATTTCATTTTTTTTTTCTCCCAGGATGTTTTTTTTTTTTTTTTTTTTTTATCATATTCTGCCTTCTGTCCTCTTCTTAGTCTCTATGGATTCTTCCGTTTACGCAGCTGAGGGAAAATAAGGTGTTATTTTGCAGGGTTATGACAGGTGTGTGTAGTGTTCCTATGTTTGATTGACATACTCCTTACACATTTTGTGAGGATTGAAGGTCTCTATGATGCAGCACGGGTCTGCAGTTCCTCCGTACTGGTCTTCTCTGTGTGTGTGTGTGTGTGTATATTTTTTTAGTAAAACAATGATGTGAACACTGCCGGGAAAACAGAGACGGATATCCTTTCCCTCAATACATCTCCTCATCTCTGCTCTACTCGTTGTTTCCACCAACCTCACTTTCTCTGTCTGTCAGCCCTTTGGCACAGGCAACTCTGTTCTGACATGGTTCCATCCTGTTGGAAAATAATCCTCGGATGCTACTGCACACCCACAGAGCAGATCTTCAACACTCTGAGGCCTGTATTACATCGCCTTTGCTGTTGACTTTATGAGTGTCTGGGCCAAACCAGAAGAAGAACATATTGTGCAAATGTTCTTCTCTCTCCAGCCTGTAGGAGTGTCAGGGATTTAAGCATCTACAGGAAATCCCAATTTCTATTAAAAATCTTATATCATGAAATGATGATTTTTTTTTAGCAAAATATAGTTATTTTTGCCGAAAATAAGGTTGTTAGATGACATAAAAATTTCACACTTCTCAGTTATTTTGATTTCACAGCAACAATGAATACTAGCCTGACTAAGTTAAGTAAATAAGTAAAAAGTTATCAGTCTTAACATTTTTTTTCTTTTGTCAAATCAACTTCAATAAATAATGTAGTTCAGATAACATAATATTTTGAGTTTCTGTTGATTAAACCAATCGTCTTTATTGTATTAACTCAATTTTTTTATTTCAATGAACTCAAAATTTTAAGGCAACCAGGTAACTTACTTTTTTAAGTTAAACCAACAATTCTTTTTTACAGTGTGACGACACAACTTTGCAATATCATGTAATCGTGATAGAGATAATATTAGAGACACCGAATAGCCTACACTTGGGCGGCTTTAGTAATTTTAGTACTTCAACTTCAACTTATTTTATTTCAGTTAGTTGCCAAAGCAACATTAAGTGTTTAAGTTTTTAATCTAATATTTAAACTTTTATTTTATTTCTGTTTTATTTCAATTAACACTGTATTTGTAGAATTTGGTGTTTGTTGCTGTTTGTTGTGACAGTGTGATATACTAACGGCAAAGTTTTTTGCTCTTCGCTTAGGCCAAGTTCACACTACAGGACTTTAAACGTCGGCAGATTAAACGTCGCTTTGCTGTTCAGACTACATGACTTGCCATGGTGTCTTGAAGTCATTGTGGTGTTCACACTACGTGACACTATGTAAATGATCTGCAACAGGAGGTTACACACTACACGAGCTGACAACAACTCTGTCACCCAACGACTTTATTTGAAAATGGACGTTGGGAAGAAATTAGATTCAATTTAGAATTAAATTTATTTAAAATTAAAATAATCACTCATAAGTTTAAAACATTCTGGCTGACTTCCCAGAGTTAAGGCGACCGTTATTTTAGAACCTTTCCCTTTACCGTTTCCATGATGACGTGTCATGCTTGTCACGTGACCCATCGCGGCCACACTTGTATGACAGACAGATGTATCATTTTGCTCACCATGTCATCAACTATCTTATGTACCAATTCTCAAATATGTGCAAATGAGTGTTTTATAATTTAAAAACCTATATAATGATCTTGATCTTAATTTATAACGCGAGATGGGCCGCCATGTTTGTTTGTGCCTCAGTTCAGAGAGTCCTGTCAGTCAGATTGACAGGCTACAGCACGTGAATTCATCCATTTGTCCTGAAATACATGTAGCCGGTGAACTGGGAGAAGAATAGAGTGAGCTTTATAGTTACTTTCACAATGTATATCTGATAAGAATAAACATCAGCAAATTATATTTGAAGTGATTGTTATTGCTGCTTCCATAGACATAAGTTTGTATTTCATTGGCTGTAATTCGATGCGACACGCGGCACCACAGGATATCGAGTCGGCCAACAGCTCCAGATATTTATCATGCTAGATATTCGTCTGGTGTCAGCGAGGTGTCAGCGACGCGTCAGCAAGCCTCTTTGAGGCGTCGTTAAATAGTTCACACATAAAGACTGGTGAGTGCTGATCACCCTCTGATTTGCCCCGATCACATCCCGACCTGTCGCCGAGTTCGTTAACTTGCAAATTGGGCTTAAAATCCTGTAGTGTGGACTTGGCATTACGGGTAAAAAGTAGTTTGATGTTTGGTCCTAGTTGTTTACCAGCCAGAGCAAACTTTTCCGGAACATTGTTTTGACCTGATTTTGTTCGAAATGACACCACGTTAGTACGTTCTTTGATTTTGCTTGAAGTATATTGGGGCTTTAGCCTTCTGGCTGGTGTTGCACAAAGTGCCTGATCCTAAAAAATCACTTTATTTCATTATTATTTTTCTAAATATGACTTTAAAAATATAAGTCAGATCATATTATACAAATAAAACTAAAAATGTCCAATAAACATTTTCTGTTAGCTAGCATATTAACCAGACTGTCCCAGACTGGATTTGGGTGTGTGTAATTGGTGCACTTTTTTTTAATTGCTGGTCTAATAAGTGTCTTAGATAAATAGCTTTTCATTGTTTTACACAATGAACATTATATTTAGAGCCAGTTACCTATTATATTTAGAGTTTCTTTCTCAAATCTTGCCAATCGGGCATCTCCTAAAATGCCATTGAAATCAAGAAATTAATAATTATGGGGAAATTAAATGGGCAATTATTGTGCCAAAGCAGCAGTAAAACATATCCAGCACACGTTCATATCTCTCTCCAGCTTGTAGGATTGTCAAGGAGTCACATAGGATCAGGATTTAGCGTCCACAGGAAGTCTGACGCGATCAGAAAGGCGTCAGGGTCAGCGGTGCTGTTTTGTACGTGCACCCGGAGCAAGCCTGCTTACAAAACTGACACATTTTCAATCATATCGCCGATTCCCTGGAAATCACGGAAAGGCCACGTCGGAGCATTTTATAGAGTACAATGCACCAGATGGGGATTAGTTTTCCCAACATGTGGGGAAAAAAAGGTCTTTTTTTTAAAGAGAATGCGTGGTGTAGGGGTAATATAGTCTGCTTTGAAAAATGGACCAAATCTTCCGCCGCTGTCTGCAATATACAGTGCCTTTTACGGCCATGAAACAAAATCAAAATGGGCCTACATTGGGCCGTGGAGACACAGTGCTTTATGTGTAGGTGAGTGTGTGTGTGTGTTGGAGCGTTGCGTGTGTAGGTGTTTTCATTCAGTTGGTGGTAGAATGGCGACACTCTCCATACCTGCAGGGAATTTATTGTGCTAAATGAATTGTGGCCCACAGAAGTTTGTAAATTGCAAGGCATCAATCTAGAGGAGATAGAGAGAGGGACTCGCCCGCGTTCACCCCTTCTGATATCAATCCTTTACCGCTAAAACCTCGCCTTTCAATTCCTCCCCATTCATCCTGCACCAACCTCCGGTATTTAACAGGGATCATGAAGAGCCCTTAACAAATAAAAGCTCTTTAGCGTTTGAGTGCTGCAGATAAATGCGTGCACAAGGCCGTTTATGCCGAGCAATTAGAACGCCACCCGTTATCTGTAGCGCATCGCGCCGGAGACGAGCCAATCGTATTGCCCCGAATCAATAACCCGGAAAATTTGTTAATGTTAAACTACTGTTTTGAAAAATACATGTTTAACATCAGTCAATAAACATTCTAGAGGCTGGCAATGATTCAATAAGGCAGAGGTAAAGTGCGTAATGTAACACATTTATCAAGATGTAAGCTTATACGCTACTTTTTGTCTTTCAAAATGAACAGAATATGCTTTGTGGTGTAAATAATTCTCACACAAATTACTAACGTTATAAACATCAAAAGTAAATCCATTACATGCATTTCATTGGCTCATACTACCTTTTTTTTTTTTTTTGTCAGATTCCAAGAATTTCTGAATTTTTATATCTTCAGTCTCACACACCTTCTATCTATCTATCTGTCTGTGTCTGTCTGTCTGTCTGTCTGTCTATCATCTTAGTTTACCTTATTATTTATCAGTTTATCAAATGTATGCAATTGTTTTTAAAATGTTTGACTCATCAAAGTTGTACATAATTTGTATGAATTCTGGGTCATTCTGGGTGCTGATGTCTGGTGCATTACGGCCGTTAAGAGCTTTTCCACGTTTCTCCACAGCGAGCCATACTGGGAGAGGTCTGCTAATGCAAGCTCCTGCTCCGCCACTAGGCCCAAGAC
The DNA here is from genome assembly GCF_019924925.1 of Ctenopharyngodon idella. Classification (NCBI taxonomy): domain Eukaryota; kingdom Metazoa; phylum Chordata; class Actinopteri; order Cypriniformes; family Xenocyprididae; genus Ctenopharyngodon; species Ctenopharyngodon idella. The sequence goes on from NC_067236.1 coordinate 3,151,309, forward strand.
ACTCCACCTTGGAGGGCAACAACATACCTCATCACCATGGTAATCCATCCCTTCTACCACATCTCTCAGGCCAACCGGAGACAATAGAAATCACAGATCATTTCAACAGCACTCCACACATTGACACAAGACACATAACATTTGTACTGCACAGTGTAGATGATACAGATGATAAAGATTCTGTTTTTATTAAGTTTTTTTTTTTTTTTTATAACACTGTTCTTGCTTTTTTTTTTTTTTTCTACCATGGTAACTATAGTTTCTACCAGAATGCCATAGTTACAATACTATTATAGGTATTGTTACTGTTCTAAAAGTTTTGTTGCATTCAAAAATAAATAATCAAAAAGTCATTTCAGACTTTTACAAACAGCTCATCTTTGAACATAATCTTTTATGATCTTTTATAGCCTTTCATAATGTTCATGAAAGAGATCCATTATTAAAGGGTTAGTTTGACATTTCTCTCATTAATTACTCACCCTCATGTCGTTCCACACCCGTAAGACCTTCGTTCATCTTCAGAACACAAATTAAGATATTTTTGATGAAATCCGAGAGGTATATGACTCATCCATAGACAGCAATTTAATCACCACTTTCAAGGTCCAGAAAGGTACTAAAGACATTGTTAAAGTAGTCCATGTGATTGCAGTGGTTCAACCTTAATTTTATGAAGCAACGAGAATACTTTCTGTGCGCAAAAACAAAACAAATATAACAACTTTATTCAACAATATCCTTCGTTCAGCACTTCCAGGTTCTACATCCGAACACCTGCTCAGTATTGGCTAACGTTGTTCATGTGAGCAGCACGACGCATGCGTGTGATGCTGGCGCAGGAGCAGGCCAATAATGAGTCGGCGTTCTGATGTAGAATCTGGAATCGGTGAACGTAAGAAGCGTATGAGAATGACACAGAAGAGAGGATTATGCTGAATAAAGCCGTTATTTTTTTGTTTGTTTTTGCGCTCAAAAAGTATTCTCGTCGCTTCATAAAATTAAGGTTGAACCACTGCGGTGATGTCGACTGTTTTAACCTTTCTGTTTTAACTTTTCTGTCTTTAGTACCTTTCTGGACCTTGAAAGTGGTGGTTAAATTGAGTCATATACCTCTCGGATTTCATCAAAAATATCTTAATTTGTGTTCTGAAGATGAACGAAGGTGTTATGGGTGTGGAACGACATGAGGGTGAGTAATTAATGACAGAACTAACCCTTTTAATTATTTGGGCAGAAACTGTGGTTACCATAGTCAACTTTTGTAAAGGGTCCTTTTCTCTAATTTTTTCCCCCAACTATCAGCTAAGAAATATACAATATACTTGGGTTTTCAGAAGATTTTTTTTCCCTCATGGGTGTATGTTTTCTTTTTGTTCATTTGAGGTAGAATTACTCTTTGGTGTTTTTTAAATTCAGTGAGAAAGCCCAAGTGAGTATTTCCCCTTTACAATGACATTCTTAATTGATCAAAAACAAGTATTGTTGCTTCTGAGCCACAGCAGCTCAAATAAATTATGCCACAGCAACAGAAATCCAATATGTAATAGGCTTAGTAAGGCGAGCTGCATTGCTTATACAGTAGCTCTAATAAACGATGCCTCTTTCCAGAAGTGCCCTTTATTGTGCCGGATGCTAATTTTGAACCTGTGAAGATGAAACAAGGCATCGTGGGAAGTGGAGTTTCACATATTCCTTCGAGACTAGGGCAGGTTGGAAGTTTCCAGAGATACAGTATGCGTGTTTGGGAAGTCTTTGTAGCATACAGAAACGCATTTGAGAAATATGCCGCGCTGATTATATGCAGGCGCCGCTTGATGGATTGGTAAGGAACGGAGGCACGGGGGCTCTGGGATTACTGTCACACTGACTAAAGAGGATTTATTTATCACATTCACAAAAAGCCTCTTCTAATAGCTCATCATGGGGTGTATTTAGAACTATTAGTACAACCACCCTCGGCTTCTGATACACTACCTGCCAGTACGCATAACACCAGATCTGCCTCCTCTGTCATCAGCGCTTTCTCTATTTTTATGTCTCTTTTCTCGCACACCGGCATTCTGTTCACGCTTTGACACTTTAGGTATGGCGTAAAGCCACTAAATAGATTTTCACCTTTATATTCCTCTTTGAAAGCGTTCCAGCGAACAAAAGCACAATGCCAACACCATCACCACGCCAACATACTGGCATTAGATGCCCTCGCTGTCCATTAAAGAGGCGCATGCTTCAAAAGCCAGAAAATTATTTAAATGGACCATATTCTGCTTTTGTTGCAGTTTATTTTTTTCCCCAGAAGTCCACTTATTATATTAGTCAAGGTTTCTTGCACCCAAAACAGTTGACTATTTTCCTCCCCCTCGTTGACCTTTTCAGAATAAAAGAAATTAAAATGTAGACATTTACTCTCAAGCTCATGTTGTTCCAAAATCATATTCTGCTTTTTTTTCCCTTTTTTGTGGAACACACAAGTTAAATTTTTTTTTTGGATGTTACCATAGTGACCATGTCTTTCAAGGATATAAAAACTGCTTAATATTTTTGTGAAAACCTTGATAGATTTTTTTCAGGATTCTGATAAATAGAAAATTTAAAGGCCAGCATTTACTTGAAATTTAATATTTATATGTACGTTTACTTTACTTTTGATGAATTTAATGCATGCTTGACCAACATTCTATACTGACTAACTCTTGATCAATCGAGTAAATGTCACTGGTCATATGTTAAAGGGTTAGTTCACCCAAAAATTAAAATTCTGTCATCCTCATGTCGTTCCACAGCCGTAAGACTTTCGTTCATCTTCAGAACACAAATTAAGATATTTCTGATGAAATCTAAGAGGTATATGACTCCTCCATAGAAGAGGAGATATTGTTGAATAAAGTCGTTATTTTTGTTTCGATTTTCGCACAAAAAGTATTCTTGTCGCTTCATAAAATTAGGATTAAACCAATGCAGTCACGTCGACTTTTTTTTAACACTGTCTTTAGTACCTTTCTGGACCTTGAAAGTGATGGTTAAATTGCTGTCTATGGAGGAGTCAGATACCTCGCGGATTTCATCAAAAATATCTTAATTTGTGTTCTGAACATGAACGAAGGTCTTACGGGTGTGGAATGACATGAGGGTGAGTAATTAATGACATAATTATCATTTTTTGGATGAATTAACCCTTTAAATGCAGTTGTGAAGTCATGTTGGTTTCTAAACGAGCTGTTTTTGCAGATTAGTTTCCATATATAGTCTGTGTGGAGCTTTACGTTTTGAATGTTTTAGTATTTCTACATAATACGTTTAAAAGCGCATGATACGTTTTGATGATATATCCCTTTTAAGGTGATAGTAACTTAATAATATAGCACGCACATTTAAGATGTCTTACTATATTTCCACCTTTATTCACTCAATAATTAACTTTTTGCACTAATGAATATACGTTTTTCTGCAAGAACATTAACTAACTTAATTAACTTTTCATTCTAATTTATGTTAACTTGGCTGCATTATAATGAGACACTTTATTCTTAAGTGATGGCGTATAACCAATGCAGTGGCTGTCTGGTTTGGTCACTGTGAGATGTGCTTATGTATCTCAGGTTGATGAGTCTGCGGGTGAATTCCAGCAGGGTTATTTAGTTTAAGTGCTGTTTGATCCGGGAATGCCTAGCAGACTGAAATTGAGATAAATGGCTGTGTGTAGAGGGACGGCCACCTCTCTTCCCAGCATGGGGCCGGTGAGGGGCCGCAGCGGGGCCAAGGGTCTGCCGCACACCTGTCTCTCCTCGTTACGGAGTCCAGCTCTCGCAGAGATACCAGCTCTCCTCTATCAAGGCTCATTGGAACCTTTGGCCCAATAAACAGCAAGACATGCACAGCGATTGAGTCGTGCACATTCATTACATGTACATACACATGCACATTATATATCCCATCTAGCCCTGTTTCTCCTTAAACACCTGATTGGACTAAACTAGGATTGGATTCAACTAAACAGTTGGAGCAGAGCATTGAAATAGCTCTGGTAAAACGTCAGACAGAGTTAAAGTGTGTGAATGCCAAAGATTTAGATGCATTGGCTCGGTGTGTGAAGTCCTCTAATCATCTGAAGCAACTCTTTCATTGCCAGAAGGGATTTCCTAGTTTTGTAGAATAATAAATGTTTTTGTTCTTAAAGTCAACATGTAACAACCCATTTTACTTGCATTTTGGGATATATTTTAGTTAAACTTTGCTTTTATTTGATCTGGAATTTATTGGATTGTGAAGAAGGGGCCGTTGTTATACTAGAATAGAGATCAATTTGAGCGGTAGATGATCCCAGGAATCATTTATTTGAGACATCACCTGCTGTTGATGGGGACGTGGAGGTTGAAGGTCAAGATCACTCTCAAGAGCATCGCAACGTTTCCCAATGGTAATGTTGTTTTTTCCAATTTATTGCTATTTGCTATTATTGATGTAGACATTAACACTTTCCCCACCAGCCTTTTTATTTTAAAATTAAAGAAAATGTTGATAATTCTCACAAAACTTTCATGGCCTTCAGAATATTTTTTTTGTATGAATATCTGAACATACAATATATTAAAAGAAAGAACAGAGCCTCTGCTTTAATAAATAAATAAATAAAAATTCTAGCTTTGATTCTTTTCTTTTTTTATCAACTTTTGAATGTGGATCAAATTTCATAAAGCAACATTTTAAACAAAAAGCTGAGAAAATTGCGTTTTTGTCAAAGACTACGTCCAGATTGGATTTAGAATGATAACTAAAACATATACAGAGTAGATCGAGTCCATCAACAAAGCTTGCACAGTCATATACTGTACTGAGGGTTGATGGGATGACATTTCATTCAGTATTATTAGGCAGTTTTGATTTACATGCTGTTTAATGTTTGATGACCGCGTTAGTTTACATGTGTGTAAGCAATGCTTCTATCACTTGTTTCTGCTTCTTCTTCACTTGTCTTTGGATCCGGAGAATCTGTACTCTTTCAGAAGATTATTATTTAAATTTTTATTATTAAGAAGATGCTCTTTCAGTAAGATGCCCCCCTACCGTATAACAGTGAAAACATGGATTGCCGAAACATTCTGTCAATAGCGGGGAAAGAGTTAAGGGCCAGATTTACTAACTACCGGCATCTGTGTTCTTTAATTGAGCATTTTCAGTAGATCACCTGCAGAACTTTACACTCTCATCGGTGCTTTTATGGGATTGTGGTCAAACGCTAATTTGCCCCGTTTAGTAAATCCGGCTCTAAATGTTTAATTACCAATTAATTTCAACTACAGGCAAGATTTCATAAAGGCTGTATTACTAAATGGCTATTTACCTACTGGCTAACATAATTTTTTTTACACCTGTGTGGCCTTGGTGACTTCAACATCTACACAATTTGAAAATTATTACATTTCAACACAGTGTCTACACCAGATGCGAGCAGTGCGACATGACAAAAGCAAATAGAACCCATTATAATCAGTAAAACTGTCTACACTGATGTGGAGTGATGCAAAGCGTCTACTTCTGACACTAAGAAAATATGGATTTGCAACGTTTGCTTTGTCGCATCCTGTGTACACAGCCTCAATCTGTTGCGCCGTGATGCATCCGGTGTAGGCACGGTGTAATGAAAGATTCTAATGACAAACTTGTTAAAGAAAGTAAATAGGGTCATTCATGTTGACTTTAAAAACCCAATGAAAGCAAAATTTGACTTTAGTGGCTTTCAGTCCACATCTGATAGCTAGTATGCTCATTTTTGTGAATTGTGAGAGATGAGAGATTCATAAACAGATGGTTGTTCTGTTGCATTTGACATTAAATTAATTGCTTTTTTTTTTTCTTCAAGTAATGCTTTTTAACATTCCCAAATAATCATTCTCTTTTCATTTCATAATGTGCATGTTTTGTAATGCTGTCGGGACTGTGGCATATGCCACACTTTAGCTTGTGCTGACTTTAAAATAATAACATTATTTTGCATTGTTATTTAATTTATTTATATGTACCTTTATCATTTAAATTTATTTTATGTATAAGATTGACCAACCAGTTACTAATAGAAGTTACTACCAGTTACTAATGTTTTTCTAAAGAACCTACCTGAAGCGATTCAGCACAACGGCTAAAACTGTCAAATGCAGGTTGATATAAATATATTTTCAGCTGTTTTTTAGT